>NC_053466.1:8462115-8702115 GCF_015227805.2 Hirundo rustica | reverse complement strand
ACAGTGAGTTTGCCAGCAATTGGCAGCTGGAGTCAGTGCTGTGTGGTTTTTGTGAGCAGCTTTGATGTGAACTGCAACACACGTAGCTCCTGAGTCACATAATGAAGCTTCAGTGCTTGAAGGCAAGGAGGGCAGAGTGAGCCACACCTTTGACATTTTGCCCATACCCCGGTTCCTCACAATAAAACGTCCCTGGCTGTGCAGTCGCTGGTTGGAAAGGTTTTCAAAACTTCCTGATGCAGCCACAGAGCATTTGAGACAGGCTCTACCTAGACAGCACATTCCTTTCATTTCCCAATGGCAAATTCAAAGTGATGACCTGCATTGTGATTCACCTTCAAACTTCTCTCCAAATTTGCCAACTCTGAGAAAGCTACACAGCATTAGGCAGAAATCTTACTGTAATTAAAATATGTCTCAAGATAAATAGGCCATATTACTGAGAGATGGAATAGGGGAAAATGAAAAAAGAACCATAAAATAATTGTCTGAAAATGTGAACAAAAGAGAAGTTGCCTTATGACAGCTCTCTCCTACCTGAAAGTAACATTTTGGGGAGACAAAAGTTCTTTCTTCTTCAAGGTCTTGCTGTTCAAACACAGAAGTATAACTTACTAATCCGTTATTCTGAGTCTGATCAGTAAGACAGCAACCTACCAGCTTATTTATGTGCTTTAGAAAGCTAATTTTGCTCCAGAAGTCTGTTAGAGAAATACTTATTTCATTTTCACAGCTGCTAGAGCTCGTTCTATGACATGCATATGCTGAACTCTCTATTTAACCTTAGATGAAAAAGAAGGCTTTAACAAGTATTTCTGAACTAAAACCATATGTCTGTCCTTCGCCTATTTAAAATACAGCAACTGATGAACAATACTCACCATGCTGCAAAGCAACTTCAGCAAAAAACTGTTGCTGCAGCACTACTAGGAAAGAGCACAATACTAAACTCTAATTGAAGAAACCACATAATAATATTTTCTATATTGGGTAAAGATTATTCTGAGCCCTACTTAGATCCCAAGTGGATGATAGGGTTTGTTGGCCAAGTTTCACATGGCTGTTGATAGTTCTACTTTCAAGGAGGGTAAAATGTAAAAGAAAATAGGCATGTAGAAGACATATGCCACACTTGCAAAGTAGCAACCTTTTAACCACCTATCCTAGTTAGGAACAGGTGAGTAACAGTATTTAGAGCAAAGGAACTAAAGAATTCATAGATCAAATTCATATTCCAGCTGAGTTATTGCAATAAAAATTAAATAGGAACTTAAGAAGCTGGAGCGTGACTGTACGTGGAAGTCCAAGTCAGAGATAAGGCACAAACTGCTATGAGTGGATAAGGGTCAAACCTCTCATTTATATGTTGATTTATGCTCTAGAAACAGCAAGTATATTGACTTGGAAGCATAAAAACAGAAGCCAGATTGAGTTGTACTACAAAGATACACTGAACTCATTTTTCCTTTTGCAGTGTTTCCAGTGATACCTCTTCAATTCAGTATCTCTGCTTCTACTTTGTAAATTCAATGAAGCAGCAAAAGAGTCCCAGATACTCGCCTAAAAAAGATTTGGGTAACCAAAAGTATCTTCTGTTAATATAAGTAAGTCTGGATCCACATAAAATCATGGCCTTCAAACATTTTCTTTGGTAAAAGATAAATTGAGATAGTCATACTTCTCTCAGGCCCATTTTAATTAAGCAAGAATCCTCAAGGATAAATGAACAAAATTAGCTCAGTTTGGAGCAGCTTTTAACTACATAGTGAACTCCATTGATAGGTGGGATTTACACCAGGAGAGACACTTCCAGAGGGGATCTGGGTGGGATCACAGGGTGGTCAGAAGAGGTTCTTGAGACCTTGAAAGAGATTTAAATAGTCTTGAGGTACATTTTCAAGAGAAAATCTATACTCAAACATCACAAGGTACACCTGCCAGCAGAACCTGATTTTTAGATGCTACACTATATGCCAGAGAGAAAAAAGGAGGGAGACTCCCAAATGTACAGCTGCATGGTAGCTACAATTTTCTTTGACTGAACATAGGCAAACTGTGACATATAAAGTGTTCTTCATTTCAGGGAGACTTACATAAATACAGATGCACACAACAGTGACATCCTTAATTCCATGACATTCAAGACTCAACTCCACTTGCATCTCTGTGCCTGTAACTGAGAACTTGCAGATACATCCATCATGAAAAATGTACATGATGCCTTTTTTCATGCATTTTGTTGGCACTGTCTCATGATTAACTGAATGCATTTGGGCCTTATATTCAACCACAGCTGTACTGACTTAAGTAAAGATTGGCTTCAAACCCATTTAGTCAAATGCTGGCAAAAGCGGGTAAAATATGCTTATTTTAGTTTAGTTAACATGAACTGGGAATACACAGTAAAGCAAAGCTAAGCATGAATACGACCCTCTTACTTTGAAATAAAGTTGCCGGCATTGCGAATGCTTAAGTAAGTTATTTTAGAAACCTGCTCCAGTTGAATCAGCCTCACTTGCCCATCTAGATGAGGCCCCCGTTTCAAAGGTGCTTCTTTCTCCCTCTTGAGTACAAAGTAGTTCTGTGGGTTGGTAAAAATTCTGATGAGCCATTCTGAGGCAATCACAGGCCATGAGATACTTTGGGGGAAAGATCTGTTAAGTACCTCCCCCCCCAAAAATAAAGAAGCTAACTTGTGTTCTGTTTAAAAGAAAAAACGTTTCTAAACTGTAGATGAACCTCTTATCTGGTAAATCTCAAAATCCATTAAATGGCTTGGAAAACAGCAGTGCAGGGGAGGAAGGTGTTATAAATCATCTAGAAAAAGAAACAGAGACCCCCAAGTCCATCTCATCCACGCTGGGCAGAGCACATACAAGGTTTTCTGGCTATTGAGAAATGCCCATTTTTTTACACTTTTATACAGGCAATCACCACTGTATGCACTTTATCAGTCCAGTATAACCAGAGGGGATTTGCAGGGGAAGAGGGAGAAAGAGCTGCCAGCACTAGGCTGCAGCTCAGCCAATGCTTGATTGCAGGTATAAACATTACACGCTGCATCAGCAAAGCTGTGGAGAGTGAGCCATAAACCTCCCAGGAGGGGCTTTACAGGGAAGGCTGACAATGCAAGTTCAGAGTCACTGCGTTATTTGGAGACATCCTGAGCAGCTAAAAATACATTGCAGCCTTTAGGAAGAAAGCAAAGGGGAAATATCTTTCTCCTTCCAGCGCAAAGGGGTGGGGGCAAAGGAAGGAGAGAAAAGGTTATGAAAACCCCCATGGAAGATGTAGCTTGGGGAAATCCAACACGTGTGGAAGCAAGCAGGTAAACCACCTGTGCTGCCAGTTGTAACAGTGAGATCCTGATGCTTGAAATTACTTTAAATGCAAGAAAGATTTTAGCCAGGGGCTTGGGCTAATCATCATTGTACTATCACCTTTAATAACTTGTCTCTGCCTGAGCAGATCTAGCGATCACATAGCAGCTATTAAAACTAAATTGCCCTCATTAATAGAATTTCCACATTCCTTCTATGCATGTATCCCAGTGTCCTCTACCAATAAACACTGAGCTCTACCGTAAGAGCTGACAGCGGGAAAATATTTCCATTTTATGTGGTGTGACAGATGCAAAGGATTCATGAAGTTGGGGCCTGAATACATCACCTAGAACTGTCCAGTCTAAGACCTCAGTCACTCTGGGAACTCAGTCACGACTCAGAAGAGTGGTGGGTTTTCATGTCACCTGAATGAGAAGTACTCTGCTCAGCAAAGAGGTGCTCTGCTCAGTAAAGGCAGGGGAGATGTCACAGGTAACATTTCATATTCAGGGTGTGTGAATACCTCAGAATGTTACTGTGAGAACAGACCTTGATTATACCTATCAAGTGAGATTATGTAAATTCAGACTAAATTATCTGTGTTATTTTAAACAGCTCTACGATGGAGGATGAAGGTACTGAACAGGCTACGAACATAACCAAGTAAATGGTGTTGGTAATTCCCCTGAGCAGAGATTCTGCAATGCCATAACCGCTACAGAAGGATGAACTGCATCTTGATACAAAATGTAATTCAGGATGCAGCTCATGTTGAAACATTGTCCTGGAAATAAGTTCAGAGCAGTTCTAAGTGCCAGGAGGAGTTGCTGCCTCTGCCATAGATGTTATGTGACCCTGAATAAATTACTCAGACTTCCATTTTATCACTCTATGCCATAAGGATGACACACATCTCAAAGGTGTTTAAAGAATTAACTCCTTAATATTTGTAGAATGATTTGTGAGCCCTCTCCAGGCAGTGCTGTGAAGGGCAGACTGCAGACATTGTGGCTTTCAGATTTTAACTATGATAAGGAATGCTTCTGCAGGAATGTGCTGCTAGAAATCTTTATACAGCTGTTAATCCCTAAAGGCTCTGATGTGCAGAATGAAGTCCAGAATGTATAAGCAGTTGGGTTGTGAATAAAAATGACCTTTTATACACATTCTCAAGTTTCCACTACTGAAAAATTATGGAGCATCACACATACTTCAAGTACAATAGGAAATGCTCCCACATGGCCACCAAGCTCAGAAATGAGGCAAAAGGAGTTCTAAAAAAAGGCTAAGTGGCAAGCAGGACCCATATCTTGGAGTGTAGAGGTCTTTGCACTATGAGACTGTTGCCCTTGCAGAAGAAGCAAGTGCAATAGCAAGCACAAGGTGAGAAGCCTCCATTTGCAGAAGCAATAAATTTAATGAAGATCCAAGCTGACAATCTGCATACACATCTAGCTTTGTCTTTTCTCCTTCCTGCCTGTGTCATTTCCTTGGGGGAGATTTCAGTTCTTGTTCACCTCTGTCGTGATTCCCTTGAAGTCTCAGCTGTTCCAGGGAAAGTAAATAGGATTTAAAATTAATTATCAATTAAAATGAGGTTAATCAGCACTGGGCTTGTCATCTATTATCCTTGTAAGTGAGACAATCCTGTCCTCCTGCAAAACCCCTACAAGGAACAAGGCCAATAAGACTCAGCAACAAAGCCTGGTCCCTTGTGACCTTTGCTATGTTTAGGAAGAACAGCTAAAATAAGCTCTAATCCTCAGCCAGGCCAAACGCTGCTGAGAACAACAATCTTTAACCCTTTTGGTGCCCTGTGTGTGTGAAGTGTCTAGACAGAAGAATATGTTTATTATCCCAAACTGCTTGTTGCTATGTCAGTTATTACATATTCCCTGGACATGGCCTTCCACCATCTAAGCAGGGAAGCACTTCTGCAGAATCTTTGTCTCTCCATTAGATCATACTCTGGGTTTGGGGGGTTTTTTGTTTGTTGTTGTTGTTTGTTTGTTTGTGTTTGATTGTTTGTTTTGGGGGTTTTTTGTTTGTTTGTTTTAATAGGATGTGCTGGTTTATGCAATTATTTACACAAGGCCTTTGTTTCAAATGTCTTCCAGGGTCTTATTGTAGTGATGTCCCCATTCACACACACAGGACTACACAGATAACTTGCAGGAAATCCTGGCTCTGAACACACTCACCTGTAATATTAAATTGTTAAAGAGGGAAGAAACCTCACCACTGACACACGGACTCTAAGAGACATAACACTTCTCCCGGCACAAAACAGATACAGGGTCTGATTGAGTCCTGGCATGTGCAAATGACTTAGCTGTCTTTATATCCAAAAATATATATTTCTTCCTAGGAACCACCACATTTTTATCTATCACTTCCCATATCCATAAAGTGAGAAAGCATGTAACAAGATTTAAAAAAATGTCCTTAAAGAGAAAATGCAGGATACACCTGCATCTCAGGTTTCACACTTACACACATTTCTGTTAACCTGGAGATAGGTACTGATGTGTGATAGAATGTGTTGTGCCAGTGCTGCTCCAGAAGCATCCACGTCTGATAATCCCTGTGAGTCCTCCAAGGTTTTCCTAGAATTTTACTGCTGTAACAAACATGGAGGAGACTTTCAGATGCACAAGTAAGAAAGGAAAGGACTTAAATCCTACTGACCTGAAAAGAAAACTTTGAGCACTTTGCTCCCCTTTGCACATTTAAATTCTTCCAGAATCAGTTTTATACCTCAGACTTCTAACATTGGGTTGGAAAGTGAGACTAATTTTTCTGAGTTTGGGCATTGCTTGCTCTTCCTTGAATTCAAAGTCAAACAGAACAGAAAGATATTTATCCCTTCTTTAGGATCTCTTTGACCTCAATTTTCATCTGGTCTTTTTCTGTTCCTGTTTTAAAATAATTCACGAGTGAGCATGTGTGTGCAGGCACTAAACTTTACTCTCAACAGAAAAACACTAACCACAAGTACAATTTATTTCAATCTTCTTCTGCAAATTGTTAAGGGAGGAGCTCAGCTGGTGCTGCCCTAATGGGCTTTATGCAAAGAGTTTCCTGCCACAAAGTGCCACAGAGCTCCAGCCTTTGCCTTTACTAAGACTTGCTGTGCCTCTAGAAATAAATGGAGTTGAACTATATGATCTGGAGAACAGCATAATAGATGATGCAAAAGCAAGGGATCCCAAGACTGGAAAATCTGTGCAAAGATGGAGGTGGCCCCTGTTTGTGGATCAGAGATATGACAGAGAAGCCCTGAGGAATGTGAGGGTCCATGAGGGAAGGTACACATGGATATGGAGTCAATGAACAGGATGGGAAAGTTCTTTGGGTTCCTTGCATAGAGTCCTCCAACAATTACGTAAGGATGGAAAAGACAGAACAGAAAGAAAGCAAATACAGTTGTGGTGAGGCTTCATGTGAGAACTAAACCTGTGCAAAACCTCACATGAAAATGTTTGCCTGCTGCAACTTATTTGACATAGATATCTACATATAACTGTTGGGGAAAAGTCTTCCTTTTTGGCATTTTTTTTTTAATCAAACTTGTACTTAAGAGAAACCTTGGCATGATAACATAGGGTTACATGGTATGAAAGAATTAGACTTTGTGGGGATTTACAGTGAGGAAATTCTGGAGAGCCCAGGACAGCAGCATTAATTGTTTCCCAGAGGCAAGTTACTCAAGTATCAGATTCCCATCTAACACCAGGTGAGGGGTAGGTTTTGCCTGGGCCTCTGTGGAACACATAAAGTAGGTTGTTTCACAAATTTCTGCTGAAGATTCTCTATTTTTGCAACTCTTTTGCTGAGTAGCTGTTATGACAGGCAGTGATCTCACCTGGCTGTCTTGCTGGAGCCAGAGCTGGACTCTGGCTCTTTTTAGAGCAGTTATTACTAAAGTTATGTGATAAAAGTTAATTTAGTGTTTCTCTTTTAGAATAATAAGTTGTGGAAATAGGTCCAACACTGGAGCATAGTCTGCTCAATATCAGCAAACAGACATTCATTTCCTTCAGGGCACCCAAAAGTGAACCTTAAAATCTGCCTTCACAGGCAGAACCATATAAACCCTTTCTAAAGATGTCAGCTAAATGCTGCTGGTCTGGGAAACACGAGGGCTGGGAGGCAGATGTGCACTCTTGGAATCCCACTGTGACTTGGATTTCTGTATCCAGTTACTGTCTCAACAAAGACATTTGTAAAATGAAGCTGTCTTCACTCCCCCCTTTCTCTCTTGCTGCATTACTGGGATCTATTTTTGGTTGGGCTTTTTTTAAGTGTTCCACTTCGAACATTTTGCTGTGTTCTTCGCCACAGTGCTCAAAACCTCTGTGCTCAGGAAACAGTGCCTTTGTCCTGACTGCTTTCACAGAAAGCTGGAATCAGAAAGGGTTCTCTTCAACTTATAAATTCCACTTTTTTCAGTTTTAGTAAACTGAGTAAACACTGACATGGCTGCTTTTATTCCATGTCATCTTTTGTACAGACCAAACATTATATTGCTTTATTTGTTTTACTCTAATTAAAATGGTAGCACTCCTGCCCTCCTACACACGTGTACCTGGACACAGATCTATTTCCACTGGTATAATACTGAAAAATTACACCCACCACTGTTTCTGAAGAGAAACAGAAACAGTCTGAAACGTAATAATATTTGCAGTGTAGATTGGGCCCAATATGAGTAATTTATAAGGAAAATCTGCACCCCTATCAATCAGTTTTATCTATAGAAAACCTCCATGCAGACAAAGCCCAGGGAACAGAACAGAGCTGAGGGACTCCACTGAGCTGCCTCTCCACTGACCCTGGATCGCTGTCGGCTGGGGCTGCGATGCGGCATGGAATGCCCTCTAGTGATGCCACGTTCCTATCTTTGGAAACACATTTTCACTTCTCACCTGGCTTTTGAGGTCTCTGGACAAAAGAGCAGCTTGTAGCCTCAGCAAGGCAAAGCAGTTCAAAGCATTAAGGATGACACCACCAGCCCCTCAGCCTTGGGAACAAGAGGCACTGTGCACATGTCACCTAGCTGCTGCACATCCTGCTTTGCTGACCAGGTTGCAGGCTGCAGGAGCCTCACACAGAGCACACCTCAGAAGGAATATTTCTGTGACAGGTACTCAACAGGAAGAAAGGAGATGGAGGGAAGGGTGGAATGAGTCCTCTGACTGTTTCTGCCAGACAATCTTCTCTGGGAAGGCGGATTTTAAAGACGGGACTCTAATGGGCAAGAATGGAAGAGCAGGAGAAACAAGCATGGGTAAGAGGGCTGTGGTGGTTAGTGGAGCACAGGATCTGACTCCAAAACTGCCTTAATACTTGGGGAATATACATACACAATGCTGTGATTTCTACCTGTTTAGTGCACCACCAACTTCCATCAGACAGGTGAGATTTCCATGCACTGTAACCTGCCAATATAAGGACTTGGCTTGTGTAGAAACCCATTTTCATACTCCTTATGAAACCTGTGACCAGGGCCTCCACCTGATCCAGGAAAAGCAGCAGCAATTAGGATGAGGTTCTCATCATCCTGCAGCACAGGACAGAAGCACCATTGATATATTATGGAAAGCAAGTCGGAAGCATTACCCAGAGACTTTCTGCAGCACATTGATGTCTGGGAGGATGCTGGATTTTCCCAGCAGCTAGGCAGGTATCCTTCACCAGACTTCCCTAAGGACACTTAGTCACTCCAAACTGAGCTGTGGCTGTCAGCACCAACTTTAGTAAACACTGATTTCTTCTAATTGTTAAGGCTCACAGGGCACTTACCATACTGCAAATGTGGGAAGCAAGGCCAAATTAGAGGCAGCCATACCTATCTTCATTTTCAGCTGAATATTTTCTTTTCAAGAGGTTTTGGAATGGCTTAGAAGAGCCAGGGCCAAAGGGGATGGAGCATGCCCTTGTCTGACTGGCCCGGCTCCATGGCAATTGCTGGATTCCACAAGAGGTCAGTGACAATCTGTGCCCTGTGCCGGGACGCAGCTGCGAGGCTGCTGCCTCTACTTTGGCACCAGAAGAAGGATGGTTGTGCCAGGCACAGAGCAGAAGATGACTTCCTGAAAGGCAAGCTACAGCCAAGTGTCCAGCTGCACTGCCTTCAAAATGCATGGAAAACATGGAGCATTGCAAAAATGCTGTGGAGGATGGCAATTAAAGTTCTCATCTACACACTAACTAGGATTAAGACTGTTTGAAGATACTATGGTCAAAGAAGAGATGTATGTGCAGGTTTGCATTGAAATAATTGTCAGAAGAAATCAAAATAGATTTTTGTTAATTTAATTCAAAGTGCAAGTAGACAAGCCCTTGCTTTTGGAAACACAGTAGAAGAAACAAATTAAACTTGCCTTCAATGAAGATAAGAGGTAAATATTTTGATGTGCTCAGGATCCTATTAAATTAGAAGGATCCATCAGATGTGAAATCCATCAAACAAAATCTCTTACATCATACAAATAAAGGCAAAAATCTTGACGACATCCATCATTTTCTTTTGAAATGTCAAACAAGAGCACAAGACTGATAGCACAGCAACACCGCTGCTGCTGTCAGCAACTCATTTAATCAATGGAGATGTTAATCCTAATAATGTCCTGGACGTCATTTAATTTTGATTACATCATTGTTTTTCCTCAGTCAAATTGTGCACTGCTCAGGTTTACAAATAAGTGCTTTCTGTTTGATATTGTCTTTCTCCACCTTGAGTCTTCTTCTGCCACTTACACTTTTGCTTGGCTTGTAAATTATGTGGCTGAGATTTAAGAAGCTGAAGCCCCATCTGCTCTGACACTGAAGATCCACTGGTACATTTAATTTTCAGTAGGTGCTTGCCCCAGATGCCTGGTTAAGATTCTGCCCATGGATAGTGTTCACAGCATGGCTGTTCCATCATCACCTTCTTTCTGCTAGACATTGGTGCATTTCAGTGACACTATCAAACATGCAATACTTCTACTCTTGGCACATCTTCTATTTTTGTTCTTTTAGGTCTAAAATTTACATAGCTTCTTTAACACTAATAACCAAACTGAATTGCTGTGCAAGACAATAGGGAAAATAGCTCTAGTCCCTGTATAAAAGATAAATTATTTGGTATCTTAGCATTTCAGCAGCCTGTATGAAAACAAATATAACAATGTCCCTCATTGTTTGAAGCACAGTAGGCAATTCCTTTCAGAAGACAAGTGGCGAGTTATTGCTAGTGAAATGATAACTATTCTTTAAGGGTCAGCAGCTCTTGCAGGACCCTGCCCAGCCCTCTCCACTGCCATGAAATGGATTTTAAAACAGAAGATATAAAAATCCAGTAATTTGTCTGGCTTGTATGAGTAAATTTATACTCCAACATAAACAAACAGTTATGCTAAATATAGGCTGAATGTGGCCAGAAGAGATGAAAAACTCAGAAAAAAAATTAAAATAAGAGCAAATGGCAAAATGGAAAAACTAGCAAATACAGCATTTAAAATAGCTCCTGTGGTGATTGCAAGGCTTGAAAACCACTTGAACACAGCCAGCATGTTTATCATCTCTGAAGAAGCAATCTTGTGAAACCCAGGTCTAGTAGGTTTTTAATAGCAGATTGCTGAGTGGTTTAAATATCAGTTCAGTAATTAAAAGTCCAGTTGTTCTATGTAAGAGCAGATTAAGAGCATTTCCGTACTTGCTGCTTTGCTTCTAAAGCCAGAAGGATGACAACACCATCAAAACCAGGTGTTATTGCAACAACCTGCCTAGATTTCACTTGGACTTTAAAATTTATATCTGTTTACGTTAAAATTGTGTTAATAATTTCTCAGTTTTGCTAAAGACACATAAAATTTATACGTGATTTCCCAACACACAAGAACATGTGGAAGTGGTCCCAAGGCTGAAATTCTGTCTAATTGCCTTTGCGGCAGAGTTCATCCTTCTCACTCAGGTCTATAACTAATTTATTATGTGTCTTATGTCTGAGCTTGTCAGCACTTTAATTATATCCTAAAGAACCAGCTCATCTGTCCTGGCAAACCACTGCTGTCAGTGCTGTTGGTTTTGGGACATGGAACACTTGTAGCTTAACAGTATAAAGCCAGCAAGGCCAGGGCAATTGAGCCTGGGGATGAGCTGCAGCCTCCTGTGAGCCAGAGCTGTGCCACCCAAATGGAGCAGGAGTTCCAGTCTCTGCAGCCTCCTCCAGCATTCTGGAGTAACCTGGGACCTCAGCCTTCAAGCTTAGCCAATGGCTCAGCCTCCAAGAAAACTCACTCCTGGCCATCACCCTGAGCATTGTACTCAACACATTTTAAATATTCAGGCTCACCAGAATTCATGTAGTGTGGGCAGAGAGAAAGGCTCAAGAGGGACTCTGCAAAGGCAAGCGGTGCCGGGACAGTGGGCATTGGCTTTGAGCTGTCAGAGGGTAGCTAAGATGGGATATTGGGAAGAAATTGCTCTCTACGAGGGTGGTGAGGCCCTGGCACAGGTCACCCAGAGAAGCTGTGGCTGGCCCATCTCTGGAAGTGTCCAGTACCAGGTTGGAGGGGGCTTGGAGCACCCTGGGATAGTGGAAGGTGTCCCTGCCCATGGCAGGGGGTGAAATGAACTTAAGGCTCCCTTCCATCCCAAATTATTCCATGATAGTTTGAGTCTGGCATATTGCTTTAAGTATCTTTATCTGATATTTTAGTATCAGACAGTTATATTTCAGCCTAGATTTGATCATAGCAACTTGTATTTACTTAAAGCTTGTAATTTAGGTTCATAACAAAGGGCAGCTTTGGGATCTGGAGAATCAGTACAAGGCAACTTCATTTGAATAAAGTTAAATTTTCAGTGGCTTCAACAGCACGGTTTAAATCATAAATGTAATTTTGAAGAATTATTCTTGTTTGGGTTTTGGTGGTTTTTTTAGCTTTTCAGCAGTAATATATTTTACTTCACTTTTGACAGTTTTGTACTATATGCAGAGATAGGATCAATTTGTTCATTACATTTCAGTTTATATTAGAGACAGTAGAGCATTCAGTCCAGGGCAGCACTACTTAAATTATTGTTAAGTATATTATCTCACACTCACCCTGTCTTTTAAGCATTTAGTAATTTAGTTTCTAGCAGTGTCATGTCACTGCTGCTATGGACTTGTCCATTTTCAGAATAAACAGATCTACATTTTGCTCTAAGAGTTGCACCCACACGTTTTCTTGCCCCTCTCTTCCACAGAAGCATTGACAGTGTAGAGAGGATCTGTATATTTGGGTTTGGATGATGTGGTCTACTGGAGAAAAAGGAAGTGGGCACTCCTCCTTCATGTGGAATTCTCTAGGCAGGCACATGCATGCAGAAACAGACTCAAAGATGTGCTCTGTCACAGAAACTTCTGTATACACAGCAGCACGGGAGCTTTGAACAGCTCTCACAGCCCGAGAATGGCTTAGAGAAAGCAGTTCTGGAGAGCTCAATGTCTATTCCAATAAAGCCACTGGTTGAGCTGGTCTTTTTAATGCCTTGTGTGCCTTGGAACATGCTTTTACTGCATGCAGGAGTGTATCTTTGAAGGCAGCAAAGCTTTTGGATTGGCACAGTTACAGGGCTGGGTGAATTGTAACATCCTGGAAAATCCCTTTTAAATGCCAGACTAGGACTTGGATCATATCCAAGCATTTGCAGCAGGCACAGCACAACAGCTTTTGGAATTTAGCAGACACTTAAAACAGTACAGACACGTTCAGTAAAGCTAAGAGCACTTCAAGTTGAGCAGCACAAAATAACTCAGGACCCTGGATTAACTGTAGTAAGATTCCTATGGGGAAATGACGTGCTTGCTGCTGGGTGAACAGGGGAGGGGGAGATTGCTGAGGAAGCTGAGCTTCAGGTTTATGATAAACACACTTATCACAATATCATTTCATCCACAGTGGCTGAACAGGGATTTCTAGGAAGACTCCTTAACTACGAGACATTTAGCTATTTGCAGGGAATAAAGCCCCAAGTATCCCAAGTGCTAATTGATAATGAGAGCAGATCTCATGCCCTCCTTTCTGGCTGCTGTCAGATGGCTGCTCACAGAGGAGCTGCTTCAGCTTCAGGCTGCCAGCTGGTAGGAAACTTTGGGATGATCCTCTGCCATCAGGCACGGCCTGAGCAAGAACTCCTACAGCTATGAACTCATTTGGGATCTTTCCCAAAATCAATAAGTGTGCAGCTAAACCTATAGCTGCAGATCTGCATATCCCTAAACCACATCTGGCTGGCTATAAGCAGCTATAAAACTTCAAGCCAAGTCCCTCAATTACTTTCCTAAATTTAGCCTATTTGCAGAAATTGAAATTAAAATTAATCCTATTTTATATTATATTTCTGGGTTCTGCAAATCAGTGGTCAAATTGTGAGCAATGCAAAGCAAGCTCAGTTTTTAGTTACATATTTTAAAACAGTCTTTGCCTTAGGAATGCCTCACCGTTGCTGTTACACGCTGTGTTAAGCCATCATTAGCTGCCTCCGTGCTTTAAAGGGATATTGTCTGGTGCAGTTGGGCAACATTGGCAGGTTTTACTGGGGCCTTCCATGCAGTTTTATAGGTATTTCTGAAACTGAGTGATTGAAGATGTCTTTCTAAGTATGGGCTTGTAACAAATAGTGAGTCTGAAGTTATAGGACTGTACAGCCATGCTTATTGCAAGGCCAGTTTAGCAGTAAGGATGGCTGCTCTGGTTTCAGACTCCTTCCTGACATTCTGGTGTCTCCTCTATCTAATGCTGTTGCAGCTTGCAAAGATAACATCCAGAAGAATCCATGTCTTTGACTTTTCTCTCCACCATCTACTCCCCAGTGGATGCAGTAATGTCTCTAGTCACATGCCAATCCCTTCTCTCAGGTTGCTTTTGTGACCTTTTGGATATTATAGATGGTTTTCAAAGTAACTATAGGAAAACTTGCATTTCTTCTCTTTTTTTGATTAGTCTGAAAAATGCTAGCAAGGCCTAGAAAGATTTCAGAAGATTCACTTCACTTTCAAAAGATTTCACTTCTCTAGATGGCACAGATCGTGGATTTTTGGTGAGCTGAACCCTTTCCATGCTTACAACTTTAGTACAGGTACTGGGGCACTGCTGCTGCTGCTTACCTGAGATACTGCCAAAAAGCCAGACAGCTTTAAGCCAGGATGCACAAACTGAAGGAAAATAGGAAGCCCCAAACTTCTGTGTTTTGAATTTTGAGAGCTTTTCTTAATACTTTTTCACAAGTAGTAGAACACTAGTTATGAAACCTCAGTTATTTGTGATATTGGTACACAAACACATTTTTAAAACTTGTATTTCACAATCTGTGATAAAGTAATCAAGGAATAGCACTACAGTAAAAATGAAAGGACACTTCTGTGTTCCCAGATTTACAGAAACTGTCTATGGAAACTCTAATATTAAGCTGGATTGTATTTAATGAAGTGTTAACTGATTTTGGGTTGTCTCTTATGCAACTCTCACGTCCCTAAAAGGCTAAAATTCCATTGTTTCTCCAGCATGTAAGTGAAAGAGAAAAGCAAGTGTAGATGAGCAACTGATGACAAATTGAGCAATGTAAACCATTTTTTTTTAAACTGTGTTATAAAAGTCTGAAAGCTCAGAATCATCATCTCAGCAAGAACAAATTTGGTTTTCCCCAGCTTCCAGGAAAGTTTGCTTTCCTATATAATTCCAGAATAGCCCTATATCACTGGAACAGCAAGGTGCTGTGGTTCCTATAAAGGCAATGACCAGTGGCCAAAGCATAACATAAAATGTACTGATTATGAGGAAAAGACGTTGACCTAGGAAGTCAACTTAATGAGGGAAAGCTTTGCCGTGTTGGTAGGAAAACAGTTGTTTTTTATACACAAGGCAGGAACTGAAAGCCACAAATGCAGTGTCAAACCTCCATTTGCTGTGATACATCCCTTTGCCCATTTGCAGCTTAGACTCCTGTAGCATTTATAGACACACAGGTGCCAAAAGCTCTGGAAGTATAAAAGAAGAGAGTAGGCAGAGCAACACTACTGTAATATATGGGTTGAATAAGAAATAAATGCCAGACTTATGGGAAATCTTGGTCACAGAATATTAAAATAAACATTTGATGTGGCAGCACACCTGTTCTCTTCCCCCCCAACCCAGGTCAATGTTACAAGATGTCCCAGCTGTCCTGCTACAGCTTCTGCTCATTGGGAGGACATTTTTGAATTAAATATTTACATAGCCTGCTCAATATTTCCCTAGAGGGGATGGGAAGCTTGAAGTCCACTAACATGTTACCAAGAAAATTCCTTATTTTGGCCTGCACATGGTACTTGACATGTAGCCAACTGAAAATTCAACTACTGTAATAATGATTGTCCCAGTGATTTACTTATCTTTGCACAGACATTACAAGCTCCATAGCTTTTATCCACAAATTCTGAAAGCTTATGGTCTATTTTTTCCAGGTCATTAATAAATTTACGATGTCAGCCTCAACAGCACACCCTGGAATACCCAATTATTGTTTTTGTTTCACTGCAAGGTGCAGCCATTTTTAACAACTATTTTCCTTAATGCTGCAATTTGTGATGAAACTACACAATTAACCTCCTGTTCTAAATAGTATCATAGGTGTTATCTTTGTGTCAAAACAGTAGATATTCCAGACAATGTGTAAATCCATATTATAGAGGCCTCCTCAGTATTTATTGAAGTTCTGGTTCCAAGATGTGCTCACAAAAAAAATACTTTTCATTAAACTTGGCAATTATTTAAGAAAAAGAAAGCCACGATGTACTGGAAGCTTTATCTAGCAAGGGAGGAGTAGCAGGAAATTTTCTGTGGAAAATAATATATTGAGTGGTCTGCTGCAGCATTCTTTCCTCAGAGAGTCTTCAGGGCTGTGGTTAGAAATGGGATGTTTGGAATTTCTTATGTGACATGAAAACTCTAAACAGCTCTTGGGGCTGCTGAACATTCCCTCCAAAACATGTGAGGGAGCCCCGAAGTGAGTGTTCCAGGGGTCAGCCCCTGCTGCCAAGAACTGTGTCCATGGAAGGGACAACCTTCTCGACTGGCGTCTCTCTTGGGCTTCTGCCACTATGCAGCCAGTTGACAAAATTATTTTATGGGGCTTGGGGCTTAAATTAGAAGCCTCTGCTTTTGAACTAAGATTAAAACAAGCCTCCAGAGTTTTTCCCCTTTCCCTCCTAAAGAGGATTTTTAGGTCTTGACTAGCATACACAAACAAAAGATGATTGATGAGAATACTCATCCTCTGCTGCTTGTTTCATTTAGTAAGCACTCGGGAATCAGAGAAAAAATGTAAACCAAAACCAATTCCTAATATTTCATGTGTGAGAGGAAAAACTCTCTGTAAAATACTCTGATAGTCCTATAAAAATGTTGTATCTGGAAAATAACAGCAGCTCTTTGGGAAGGGGATTTGTTGTTAAGCTGACAGACTTCCCAGATCCTTCCTCAGAATTCATGATTCTTATCTGTAAGCCCTCAGTAAACTTGGAGGTACTCTGACAACTCATTCTGTTTCTAGCACAGCACTAGCAGGGCATCACCCAGGTGTGTCACCAAGCACCCTGGGGCTGCTGATGACAGAGGTCAGCCCTTCCCTTCTCCTTAATCACATCACTAAGGAAAGGATTCCCACTGGGAAAATCTTGATACCATGAAGACACAAGTAAAAGGCTGATTTTTATAATCAAAAAATCAATCTATTTCTCTTAAGCTCCATCATCCTAAGCTACCAGTGGTTCTCCATGTACAGGTGGTCTATAACCACCCACTCACACAGAGGAGCAGCACCTAAGGTAGCTTTTATGATGGACAGTGATAACCACTTCAGCAATGGGACGAAATTAAAACTTATTTATTCCAAATACTGTGTCATTCTCCAAGATGCAATCCTATTTACTTACTGCACTAGCAGCTAAAGCTCTGACTGCCCCAGATGGAGCAGATTAATTCTGATGCATTCCTTCTCTCTGAATGTCATCCACTGATTGTGGCTCTCTAGCCCAAAAGATTCACTTGCAGCTCCATGAAGAAATCATGATATTTATAAAATCTCATTCTACATTTGACATTGTTGATAGCTTAAAGAGTGGGGCTGAGTAAATCACAAGGTCAGAGTGAATGATAAAACAACACACTAAGGTTGGCTGTTCTTATCTTCCATCGTGTCACAGCAGGAAATTTTCTCCCAGAAGGGAAGAGCAGACCAAGTGCAGTGGAAAGACCACTGCAAAAGAAGCATATTCCATTTTCCCTTCAGAGGCCTCCCATCTGGAACAGTGTGGGAAGAGGAGCAGTTCCTATTGTCTGTGGCCCATGGCTGGCAGCACTGTGCCATCTGCTGATCCACGCAGCTGTGTTGGAACCTTGAAGGTAAGGCAGCCATCCATCTCTGCCCACAGTCTGCTCTGATTTCAGCGCTGCTGCAAGAGAGTCTGAAATGCAGGATCTGCTCAGCTCTGCTACACTCCAGCTGGAGCCAAAGCCAAAACCACGGGATACCAAAGCACAGCTGACCATTGCATTAGCTTCTTGGATCTCTGTCAAAAAGCTGTTCCCCAGAATTAAAGCTTGAACCGTGGCAAAGAAAAATTACTTTGCCATAGAGTAGCTTCCTGCAAACAACAGCAAGTGTTTCTTGATACAGGCCAGTGAATTGCTGCCCAAGGGCTGCCAAGGAGCCCCCATCCAGCCCAGTTAACCCTTCCTCCTGAGCAGGCAGCCCCTACATTTGTGCTGGGCAATTGCTCACCTCCAACAGAGCCAGCATTCTTCCAGGAATTCTGCCCGTGCCCGAGTACTAGGAGACCATGTGGCAACTCCATTCGCTGCGTGTGGCCAGCTGTACAATTCCATTATGCAAATGACAATACTGATAATTAAAAGTGTTTATCAAGTAACCACAGAGGAATGGGGCTCTCCTCCAGGACCAAGCTGCCCTCCTCGTTGTGGTGGGACTATTTAATGTGCCTATCTGTTATCTTTGCTACAACTGCCTCAGGAGTTATCCAAGACACTGGCATATTGTTGCTACTTGTCTAGGATATGTCTGACCTTCACAGGCTATTGACAAAATAAGGTGTCTGGCATTTTCAATTTGGCATTTAACACCTGGAAATTAGCTTCTCAAATTCAACCAGTTTTCCCCTTCTTTTCTTAAAAAAAAAAAAAAAAAAAAAAAAAAAAAAAAAAAAAAAAAAAATTGAAATATGAGAGTTTCAGCTAGAAAAACAGAAGAGAATGTCTGGCCGGGTCATATGCAGAGAAGAAGCTACTATGGGGCCTACTGTAATGCTGGTGTTTTCTCAGATCTGTTTCAAGAGAAAAAAACCCAAAACACCATAAAACAATCAGACAGTATCCACCAGCAATGAAAACTTTAAAAAGGAGGAAGAATTGAATGAAGTATTAAGACAACTATAAAATTAATTCATTTTCACAAGAGAATATATCACACCACATATTTTTTACTCATAACCACTGCTATAAAAGGACTTTGAGGGCAAAATTACATGGAATTCATCTGAAAGTAACAATTGGAGGGGAAAAAAAAATTGAAGTGAGTTCAGAAAATTTTTCAGAGCAAAGAAACCAAAGCAGGTGACCAAAGAGAGAAGGCCTGAGAGAGAGGGACCAGCTGGGGTCACCCTGGACAGCCTGTATTCTGACCAGTGTCACCACTCATTCCACCAACAGAGCAACTTAGCCTTACACTGGAGTAACCTGGACACCTTTGGAAGGAGGTGATGTTTTACTTTACATAACTGAGGAAGTCCTGTCTCTCTGATTAGCCTTGAGGTTCCAGCTGGGATTCAAACAGCTGTTTCCTGAGGAATAAGACTATAACCTTTGAAGTGACTGTCAAGCACACCAAAAGGCTTTGAGTGTACAACTTATTATTTGTGACTTGGACTGCCAAAATTATTTCCTAAAAAATGTCAAAACCAATTAAGAATTTGACAAAACCAAAACAAATGTAATCTTTTGATGACCCAAAAAAGATTTTTCAAGACAACTTTCCAAGTATCCTGCCTCCCAGTTGCTGGCTCTGAAAAAATAACAACATTCTAGAAATTATTTTTATTGTAATGAAATAATTTTACTCCTTTCTTGCTACAAATATGATCCACTATTTCCTACATTCATTCTAAATTTTTTAGGGGGTAAGAACAGTGACATCAGCATAACAACAAAGTTCTGCAGTCCTGAAGTGAAGACAAAATAGCACAAATGTTTTTTAAAAGTAAGTAAATTTACTGAAGACATTGTATGACCTTGATATCTGATGTCTAAACTTGACAGCATGAATTCAGTTTGCTAGATAAAAACATATGATGATTATTCTTTACAGACGCACTATGATTCTGAAATTTGATCCCAAGCAACTCTAAACTTTTGTATAGTTCCATGAGGACCTTCTAGAGCTTCACCGGATAATACTACAAGGGCTAGGTTTCAAAAGTAAAAGCGATGTGGGAGAAAATCCAATTTTCATACCACTGTAAAGATCCTTCACTAGTGCTGACAGTTGTTAATTGCCACCTCTGTTATTTCTTCCCTCCCACTGGAAAATATGGTCATCAACAGAATTTAGTCAGAATTTATTTTATAATATTTTGAGGAGAGAAAGAGAAAAGGTGATAGAAAATATTGCAGTCACTTGCAACTGTTAAAATATGTCCTTCTGGCAGCTTCATTTGAAGAAAAAATATAATCTCCAGTAAAAGGTGATTTATCACAATGACATCTCAACACCAAACTCAGCAAGAACCATTTAATACACACACAAAAACGAGAATGAGAGGCAGAACACAGAAGAAAATAAAACCCCTGCATTTCTGATATCTTCAGAAATTTCAGTCCTCTTCTCCTTCACTCCCCACATAAAGGTCGCTTTTTCACCAGCCATCCAACACCGGCACAT
Organism: Hirundo rustica; assembly: GCF_015227805.2. Taxonomy (NCBI): domain Eukaryota; kingdom Metazoa; phylum Chordata; class Aves; order Passeriformes; family Hirundinidae; genus Hirundo; species Hirundo rustica. The sequence goes on along the minus strand of NC_053466.1, from coordinate 8,681,824 downwards.
TATCCACTAATCTGAATTATTTTCATTGAAAGGGACTTATTTTATGTTCATTTTTTACTAAGTTAAAAAAATTGTATCACACAAGAATTTTAAGAAATAATGCCAAATATTTTCAAGGTTTAGGTTTTTAATTACATTGAAATGGTGACCCTGAGATTAACTGTTGGTTAGAGCAAGGTCCTAATGACACCAGGGACAGGGCTTTGGTGCCTGTACGGGCCATTCACTTAAGAGCTGGGCTTGATGATCATTGTGGGTCCCTTCCAACTCAGAATACTCTGTGATTCTATCAAACATCTGGCTACCATTTTTCCCCCCTAAAAATTTAATACTCCTAAATCGAAAGTTACTTTTTCATTTCATCAAAGAGCATTTTTTTCTGGGGGAAAAGGATAGAAAGCCTTTGGCAAGATACTTTTTTCTTAAACTAAATGAATTAGTAAATACTTACAAACTTAAGGGCTGGTTAACACTGCATTTTTCATGAGAGCAGTAGCAGAGTTTTGGTCTGTTCTGAGAACACAAGCTTTGCTCTCCTATGCAACAGCCAATTTTCCTGAGGGGTGAGCAGATGAGGAGCAGACCCAGCTGAAGGGGTCTGACAGGGCACAGTGCTCTGCTCTCCCTGGCACACACTCTGCAGGTCACACTGTCCCTGTCCAAAGGCAGCGAGGTAACGATGTATAGGAATTACTGACTTTGCCCCTCCTCAGCACCTCGCACACAGACAGAGAGTACAGCTCTTCCTTATGGCACTGCCTGAGCTCACAATGCTCACAAAAGATGACATTCCTGGTTTAGAGGGCAGCACAGCAATTCTGTTACCTGCTCAGTCACAGACAGCACTCATTAGAGTGCTAAAATGAACTACAAGTGTGAAAGGAAAACACAGTCACAGCTCCTTTCCCCCCTCTGAAAGAATTCATTCCAATGTTTTTCAATGCAAGATGAAAACTGGCCAAATGACAACTCTGATTTAAGTCATCAGGTAGTGTCAAGGTTTCTTAAGAAGGAAAAAAAAAGAGGAGAAAAACCACAGGTGTAGCACTTATAAGCTCAGCATCTTGCCAGCTACAGGATTCCCTAGTACCCAAATATCTGCTAAAGAACTGCTCCATTCACTCACCTGCAGCACCATCTTTACAACAAGGCCACTTTTTCAGTCTTGTGCCCTCAGCAAAATCCTGCAAAGGAAGGCAGTTTTATTTGGCTTGGGTTGCTGTGGGTATCAGTGTATCTTGCTTTTAAATCAGCTCAGGGGTGGTTTAAACAGTAAAAATAAGGGACATTTAGGAATTTTAGAAAGCCTGAGGATGCAGTTCCCTTCAGTGATCATATTTAAAGATGTTATATTCCAGAGCATTTCCTAAAAAATAATTCCTCAATAGGCAACAAACTCTATTACAAGTTGCATTGGGATAAAATTACAGTAATATCACTACTTTAAATGTTCTTCTCAATTTATATCACCAAAAAGATAGAAATTCAAGCAGCTTGGCTCCAGATTTCCACTTCTGCCAAAAAAAGCTGGGGAAAGAATAAAAATAGAAGCAAAGCTATGCAGTGAGCACTGTCTTTGTCTACTACTCTAACATAAAACTACAGAACTAGCAATAAGTAATCGGAGCAGCAGAGTTTGTGGGAAGAGTAAAACAATACACTTATGAAACAAGGGAATCAGCAAAGTATCTGGAAATGCTGTTATTTCTTTTAATACAGTAATACAAATTTGTTTCCTCAATTGAATCATAAGTGACCAACAGAAAAATCAAGATCAATGAAGACCCTAATGGCAAGCAACTCAAAATGATTGCAGCTGTATCTTTTGTGGCCTTGTATGCAAAATACCCAAAGAATTGCCCAACAGATGCAAAAATAAACAAACTAACAAATGATGAAACAGCTCCCTGGCTAGGCTTTGTCTGCCAAATCTCTGCCTGGAGAGGGCTTTTATGTCCATGTAATGAACCCTCAAAATTAAGGACATACAAAGGAAACAGCTGCTTAGCCATAATGGTAATTACTCCAGTCAGACTGAGAGCACCCAGCCTTGGGGCTGCAGCTCAGGGCACCCGACTGGTGCAACACAGGACATGGAGCTGGGACTGCACTGGTGCTGCTGCCCAGAGCTCGGCACTGAGTGGTCTGTGCCATTTGTCACAGGGCAGGCTGAGGACCAGGACCAGGCCAGTGTGTCTGGCTGGCTGCGACAGGTCCTCCCAGGGAGGTTTAAAGACTGAGTGTGCTTGATACAGGCCATGGGGCACCATCACAAGATGGTGGAATATCAGAAGTGACCCATTGTGGCCCAACTCACACATCCTGTACAGCTTGTGGCAGTTTTTAGCTTGCACTGAGAAGTAGTAGGGGCCAAATCCTTCTCCCACTGGCCTCTGAAGGTGACCCCAAAACCCACAGTGAGACACCACCTTGGCCTCCATAAGCAGAGAGGTAGTTCCCAGTATCTGCATCTGAAAATATCATTATTACACTTCTGCACTCCAAATGGCCTATGAGCCTTAAAACACCTCTGGGTGCACTGCTGTCCATCTCACTGATGAGCCTCCTTGCTCTCCACAGAAGGTGGCCCTGGCCCATCTGCTTCCGTAGCAGCAGCTGTTTGAAGGGAGAAGAGGCTCTCTTGTCCTAAGTACAGTATGTCCTTCTCAAACAAGCATTATATTTGGTGCAAACCCAGATAAAAACTAGTCAAGTGTCTTTCTCATGGTCATTTGGCAACCTGGGTGCGGTCAAGCCTAGGAAGCAGGAATCTTGACTCTCATTTCTTATTCCAGCTACCAGGAAAAAAACCACTGCTTCCCACAAGGGCTGTTTCCCATATTTATCTTGATTGCCTATATAACTATGAATAGTCACAAATAAGACACTCGCTAATTTCTTCTGCCCATATTATCCAGCAGATGGAATCTGAGATTCCCATTACCACAGATCCTGCCCTGAACAGTGGAGGCACCAAACTGAAATGGACAAGTGCTCTAGCTTGTACAGAGCTTATTATGTTGATACATATTTACCTGAGACAAAATCATCAAGTATTTATTCAGCAGCTGACAAAGGGGACCACTTGCTAACAACATCTGCCCTGTAATTCCATACTGACACAATTTTTTGGCTCAGAATCTACAGTGCTAACTGCACAGCACCGCCTTTGAAGTGCAGAAATGCTCACACATAAACTGCTCCTTCCAGCTAAAAGAGCACTCAGGCTGTAAAAGTTGTTCCATGTAAAAGTACTGCCACGCACGATAGGGTGCTTTTAAACATGACATCTGCCAAATACATTTTTGACAGAAAGTGATCCCTGGAATAATACTGGATCATTTCTGTATGAATGGAGTTAAACATCGCTTGTAAGGGACCAGGACAGCAGTATTTCAAGAAGCAGACAACAGATTAGAGACAAGTGACAAGGCTGATCTCGGCAGCTGCAATTAACTGTCTTTCCTTCAGTCTCTCCTGCACAGTTGTAAGAAGGGCTACGTTTTCCTCCTGCTGATGAAGGTTGATTAGCAGTCAGGTGGGGAGAGGCTCTGGGGAAGGCATGATGCATTAATTAAATCACTTCTACCAGCTAAGTGATGACACTTTGATTTATAGCAGAGCTCATTCAACCAGACACTGGCATTTCCTGGGCACCAAGATGAGGAAAAGCCAAGCTGGGAAGCAGGTGGGAGAAGAGGAGATGTGCACAAAAAGGAAAAAGAACAAATTGTGAAGTAAATACATGCAATTGATGGACTATTTTTGAAAAAGAATGTTGCAGGAGCAGTGGAAATGACCATGAAACATGAGCTGAAAATCAGTTAATTCAGGTTGCTTGTTCTGCATCTGTATAAAAAAGCTGCTTTAGGATAGAGTCTTGTAAAATTCTCTCAAACTAAACATAATACATACTATTATTCCATAAGGCACCTTTCAACCTGACACACTCAGTTTGTGGCTCCAGACATAAGTCAGTGCTATCTTCAGGCACAACAGCAGCAAGCTCAGAAAGAGAAGGTAGAAATCTCCAGAAGGCAGAGCAGGACAGTGATCCAGGGACCAGTTTCAGACACAGTGCCCCAGCCCACTCCTGCTGCACCATCTGACAAGACCGATGTCTCCTAAACACTGTGTTTCAATTTCTCTCTCTGCCAAGGGGCGATAATGTTATTTCATCAACCTTTGTAAAGGGTTACCTTTATCCAACTTAGTCTATTTTGTTTAGGATTTTGACATTTGAAAAGGCTAACTTAAACAGCCTTCATCTTAGAAAGCCTTTCTTTTGGTGACAAGTCTAGATGTTCTTCCTTGTAAACTCCATAGTCAAAATCACAAGCCTTCACAAGAAAATATTTCTACAGCCCAGAATCCAAAACAGGTCAAAGCGTGATTATCAGTACAGTAATATTTCACTCCCTTTTCTGAGTCAATCATGCTTTGGTAATTCTTGAATTACTTTTTTCCTTGAAAGCCTAAGGCAGCATTTTAGAACATTTAGTACTTAAAATATTACACTTACTGTACAGGCCAGTGGTATTTCATAGTCAGACATCACTTTGTATTTTTGAACACAAAAGTTTGTTTGCTCACAATATTGTATAGAGTGAACATCCTTCTTTTATCTTTTCCTAAAGATATGCAAATATTTAGCGAGAATAATTTTGGACCTCTTCCACCACACCAGGCTTGGCCTAATTTCATACAGGAAGAGGTAAAATTTAAGGAAAACATCAAATAATTAAGTTGACTCCAAGGCTGCATTCTTCAGTCTGTATTACTATCCTTCTAGGTAACCTGTGTTGCTGGAGGGAGCAGTGGCCTCAGACAGAACTAAAGCCATGTCACAGCAGCTGCTTGTAAGAAGGTTTAATAAAAAGTGAATTTTTGTTCTCTAACCTTAACTAACAAGCAAACAAAGGAAAACACTCACTCTCTCTACTCATATGGCTTCCCTAGCAGTGACCAGTGGCAAAAGGACTGCTCTTATTGTAAATCCAAATTCTGATCAGTAAAAGATCTCTTGAGCCTCCTTGCTTGGCACATGCAGCATGTACATTTATCTCATGAACTTTGTTTATCTAAATTATGTTTCTTCTTTAGGCTCAAAGCCTTGCTGTGTTTCTATAGACGATTTCTACCATTTAGTGCTTCATCTTGTTTAGAAGTGTGATTACTGTTACCTTTGATAATATCTTGAATTTTCCTAGCACACCCCTTAGGACCTCCAAGTGCTTTATGGCTAATTTACCATGAGAGTCAGATATGGGAAAACCCTTTCCTGAAGCAGATGGAACAAAGAAATTTGGGTCATAAAGGAACTCTTGTACCAGACCACTATATAAATCTGTGTTAAACCAATCACATTTTTCTTTGTTAATATTGTATAATGTATTTGGCTTCTTTTGCATCATCAGCTCTTAATAACAAAGGACTTCATTTAACACTGAATTTGGTGGGTAGCTAGGTGGGGGTGAAAAAAAAAGCTGACTTGCTTTCAGATAGATCCACATGCATCTTCTTTTCATCATTAGAATAAATTTCCGGAGAGGTGAGCAGAGGTTTAGCTGCATGACTCTCATTAATGTTAACTTTATTTCAGTAATGAGGTGAAAGTACAATCACTGGAGCTAATATAATCAGAGTGATGAGACAAAAGTCTGCTGCTGTAAATACTGCTGAGGAAGATGACATTGACAATGCTGATAGGCAAGGAAATATAGGTGTCAGGAGCAAAATGATGCAGTGAGGGTAAAGACCATGCCTTTAGGTAAAATAGTACAGCTGAAAACTGCCAGGAGGTGTTGCAGTGATGTGAACAACCTGACATTGGTCACAGGTCCCTCTGCAAGGCACTGAGCACAACAATCCTCAGCCTTACTGATTCCCAGAAAAAAAAAAAAAAAGAGAAAGCAAGGGGCAAACAGTCCTGTGCCCTTAAAAGTCATTTAAGAAGGATAAGGAGAATTAAGTACTAGTAAAAAAAGGAATGTTGAGATAAAACAAAACAGCAGGTATGGGAAATCAAAAGCTATTGTGACAGCTCCAGAATACAATCCCAGTAATATATTGCCCCAGAAAGACCTTAGACAATGAAAAGTGAGCCCACCATCGTGCCACTGCACTTCATTACTTTAGCTAATAGAATGATCTGAACTGAAAAAGGCTGGGAAGATTTTTATAGTAATTAGCTAACCTGTTAGTGCCCATTTTTCTTCTGCACAACACATGAACAAAAGGAAAGCAGACACAGTTATAAGGAGGACATAACAGGAAAAAAAGCGGGAAGACAGACGATGAGTTGGGTAACTGCATAAATAAAAATAGTAATTTCATATTTATATTACAAAACCAGTACACAAGGATTTTTAGCTTTGCAATAAAAAATACACCGCAGTACTCTAGTAAATATGTAGTACATAATCATCCACATCCAAGTCCAACTTGAGTAGAGCAGGAACAGAGGAAATATAATGTATACATTCGCTCTATATAAATTCTTGCAACATTCAGTACCTCTGTAAGCAGCTCTGTGTGACTTTATCCAGATACCATAAACACAGGGTTGTTTTGTTTTTTTAAATCATGTGGAACTTATGCACTGCAAGATGTTTGTACTGAACCTATGAATTTAACTTATAGCTACAAACGAAATGCATTTATAATGACGTGAACAAGATGTGCCCTTTTCACTTGATTTCAGTGGCTTACTGACCCTCTGGAGCAGAATTGCTGTGAACCTGCTGATGCCCAGCAGCAGATCTTGGGGGTAAGAACTCGTGCTTTTTGGGATAAGACAAAGCATATTTGGGCTTGCCATCCTGGCACACTGCATTGTCCTAGCCATTGTTATTGCAGAAATCCAACCAGAGCCAGAAGAGCCCTGATCAATATGTCTTTGTTGTGTAGCCCTGAATTAACTACATCTCACTTTCCTTTGACAGCGACACAGATCACAGGCAGCTGCTGCTTCCCCTATGAGAAACACGGATTCTGGAAAGCATATTCATTATCTGGCTGTTAAAAGCAACGGAGCATGCAAGCCTCACCCTGCCTGGGCTACCTGAGACATCAACAGCTCCCTTTGATTAAGTGACTGCCAGCTAGTCACCTTCTCACTCTAACCTTGATGTGGCAGCACTGTGACAAGTGCATACAGTGTAACATCATGAAATGTTCACAAATAGATAGCTTAATTTGTTTTAATAGCCCGGTCCCTTACAGCATTTCAGCAGCAAACTCTGGGTTTGAGGACAGAATATATCAGCTCTTTACACAGAACTTACCTGCAAGCCAGCTGGCAGGAAGCCAGGGAGAATCCCTGAGAGGTCCAAAGCTCTCAGTCTTTACCCAGCTTACAGCACTTTATAAATTCCAAAGGAATTCCACTCACCCCCAACTGCACCATTTTTAAGTTGCGGGATTTGGGATCTGAAATGCTGATTTTAAAGAATTACAGGTTTTTAATACATCCCCAGTAGCTGAGTCTTACTTGTGTACCAAAAACACCCTCAAACCTGAATGCATTTCCACTTCATAATCAGAAACAACTAAGACACCACAGGTTGAAGTTTGATTTTTATTTCACTCGTCTTGCAGTCGCTGTCAGTTGCCAACTCCCACAATGTTTTCATGGGTCTGAAAACATTTGTGGCTTTTTTTTTTTTTTTTTCTTTCAGCTGTTGGAGTAAAATAGTTATGCAACTTTTGCACAAGAAAGGAAAAATCAACCTCTACAATTGTAAAGAGGAACTCAGAACTTTGAAACTTCATTGGTCCATCGTCAGATGAAAAACAAGCACATTCTCCATTATTTTTAAATTTAATATGATTTTAGGGGTGGACCTGGCATGCAATTGCTGAATACTTAATGTTAGAACTCTGAACATTTGACGTTGATGTTTGAGTTCATGTGTCACCAGTAAATCATTTCACTTCCAACTGCCAAGCTTTTAAAAACAGGAATATACAAGATACAGGGACAACCCAGCCTGAATTTAAAAAATAGCAGGACAGGAAAAAAGCTTGTTGAGCACTGAGAACTAGTCTTCCCAGACATCATTAAGCAAAGCAGGAGAACATTGTTGAGATATATATATATATATATATATATATATATATATATATATATATATATATAAAATAATTACTTAAATAATTACTTTTCAGCATAAGGCTGGGTTTCCATGCATCAAGATAAAGGTTCATGAGCACAACTTACCTAAGCTCATTTAGTGATAACAACGAAAATTTAAGTAAACAAAGGAAAAAAAAAAAGCTTAATTGATGCTGGTGTTATTTTGTTATTATAAAATCACAGTATTTATCACAGTAAAGATTCAGATCAGATAGCATGTACACCTTTCCATAAATCATTTATCTGCTGCAAGGAAGCCTCATCTGCCTCTGGCAGCAGGCTAGGGTATTGGAATGAGGACAAATGCTTTCTTTAGCAGCATAGGGGTTTTCAGTAACTTTCAAGTAGATTTAGAACTCCTATGGCTGAAAAAGTAAATGCATGTTTATCAAAGCAAAATCCATATATTTGAGATGCTTTTGCTCAGTGGGATCCAGGTCCAAGAGTTGAGTTTTTAAGGACAAATGCAACATAAATGGAAAAATTCATACTGTGCTTCACAGCCCAGTGGATGGCACAGGTGTGAAGCAACACAAGTTTTCTCTTCTGAAATTTTGGACGGGTGTGCCTTTAACACAGATTGCAACTATGACAGTATGAAATTATGCAAAAATATACAAAGTAAAGGTGGACTGTGACAATGGAAAGCCACAGGTAGCACCAGATCCATGTGGGGGTGAAGAGAAATTGAGGAGGGGGAAAAAAAGCAGAGATGCCCTCTTTTATCAAAAGTAAGGAGGTGTGCTTTTCTTTAAAAAGCAACATTATCTCTAGGAGGGAGAATTCCCACTATCCTGTTTCAGCCTTCAGTAACTATAGCTGAGACAGAGCTAAGGCAAAGCAGGGGAAGGGAGAACAGAGAGGGGCCTGAGGAGAGGAGAAAAGAAAAAGATAAGCTAAAGCATTCAGTGAGCTGAGAGGAGAAAAATGAAAGCATGTTTAGGGGTGGCAAGAGCTTTAATAGCAAATTTACATCAATGAGGGGCTGGGAAAATCAAAGTCAGGCAGAGGGGCTGTGCCCGTCCCACAGGGCAGGGTTGGTTCTGAGACCCACATGGAGGTTAACACTTAAACACACGTTAAAATACACCCTTTTAACCAAACACAAATCCTAAAAAAGTAGTGAGGGGAAGTGTAAGCAAAGCTACAGCTGGGATAGGGACAAAGCAGCACCTCAGCATGGCATAGCCACCACCTCCCTCAGCCTCACCTCGGCACTCTCTGATGGGCCATGGGCCGCTTCAGCCCCCGGCCACAGTCCAGGCATGGTCATGGAACTCCGTGAGCTACAGGACACCACTGTGAGGAGGACACACTCCATCCCGTCTGACAGCCTCGTCCCACGATGAGTTTGTCGCAGCAGCCCCATGCCAGACGGGTCATGGGGGCTGTGGTGCGTGAGCAGAAAAAGGTGGGAAATGGATCCAGAGATGCACAGGGGGATAAAGGTGGGAAATGGGGGCCAGGGTGCGTGTGGGGAAAAAGGCAGGAAACTAGTTCGACTGGGGATGTGTGACAGGAAAAAGGACGGGAAACAGAGCTGAGGGTGCGTGAGAGGGGAAAAAGGCGGGAAATGGAGCTGGGGGTGCGTGAGGGGAAAAAGGCGGGAAACGGGGCTGGGGGTGCGTGAGGGGAAAAAGGCGGGAAACGGGGCTGGGGGTGCGTGAGGGGAAAAAGGCGGGAAACGGGGCTGGGGGTGCGTGAGGGTAAAAAGGCGGGAAACGGGGCTGGGGGTGCGTGAGGGGAAAAAGGCGGGAAACGGGGCTGGGGGTGCGTGAGGGGAAAAAGGCGGGAAACGGGGCTGGGGGTGCGTGAGGGGGAAAAAGGCGGGAAACGGGCTGGGGGTGCGTGAGGGGGAAAAAGGCGGGAAACGGGGCTGGGGGTGCGTGAGGGGAAAAAGGCAGGAAGGTCCCCTAGTACCCTCAGGGTGCACTGCAGTGCCCCGTCAGGTGTGAGGAGAGCTACCATCACAGCCCAGACAGCAGCTGCTGGGCAAATCTGTTCAATTCCTATACCTACTGTGAGGGTCAGGGGTATTATAATAATAATTATTAGCATTATTACTGTTGTTGTTCATGGAATCACTGAGTATCAGGTTGAGAGGAGAGCACCCAGCCCAACCCCCCCTGCCGAGGCAGGGTCACCTGGAGCAGGTGACACAAGAAGGTGTCCAGGTGGGTTTGGAATGTCTCCAGAGAGGCAGACTCCAGACCCTTCCTGGGCAGCTGTTCCAGTGCTCTGCCACCTTCCATGGAAAGAACTCCTTTTTCATGTTAAGATGGAACCTTTTGTGTTTTATTTTATGGCCTTGCTTCTTTTTCGATCACTGGGCACCACTGAAAAGAGTCTGGCACCATCCTCTGACATCCCTTGGAGACATTTATATGCCTTAATGAGAATCCCTTCTCAGTCTTCCGCAGACTAAACAGGCCCAGCTCTCTCAGTGTCTCGTCAGAACAAAGTTGCTCCAGACCCCTCTTCATCTTTGTGGCCTCCTCTGGACTCTCTCCAGTAGGTCCTTGTCTTTCTTGAACTGTGGAGACCAGAATAGAACACAATACTCCAGATATGGCCTCACTCGGACCAAGATGATTATTGTTATTACTCAGTTATCAATGAGGCTACCCCTCTGTCATATCTCTTTTCCCACATTTGCACACAGGATCACCCAAGAGGTTTAAAACTCAGGCAGTCCTCACAGATAAGTTTATTTTGTAGGCCATTTTAGGTAGCCAGGCCAAAGGTGCAGGAGGAATTCCAGACACACACTTCACATGCCTTTTCCTGGAGCAATGTAAAGACTCGTATCCTGTAGTCATAGGTTCGCCTGCTTTTCAAGAAAGGGAATCCAGCACCAGGGGCCACGTGCCAGCCCAGGTCCATGGAGAGGGACCAGACTTTCTCCAAAGGCTGTGGTAACCTCTGCTGGCAGTTCCAGGTTGCTACACTGGCTAAGATCTAATTAGAGGTGAGCTTGTAGTTGAGCAGAAAAAAAGACATCAGAAGAGGTATTTCACATTTGCCTACTCATATTTTTGTATGCCTTTGCTACCAGAGAGGATTGGAATTTTTTATTTGAATGTGTATTTTTAAGGCATCGGTGATTTACATAAATTAGAACCCTGCTCATCCAAGTATGAACATGTTTATTTCCTCAGACAGTGCAGCTTTTATTTCCAAGCAGGTCTGTAACTGTAGTTTGCAGCTAATCCACATTATTCTGTTTGAAGATGTGGATACGTCGAGTGTCATCTGACATACCTGAGGGATGCATTTTATGCATAGGATAATGTCAATAATGCTGCTTTTGTTTCAGTGTCTAAACAAACACGTCACACCTGTGACATATCCAACCCTGTCCCTCTTCTTCAAATGGCAATATTTCATATCTGTGTAAGACAGGTACTGTTCACATCAATAGGTACATTAAAGGCTCCAGGTGAGACCATGGTCATAAGTTGTAGGAACTACAAATGTCCTTTTGCTGTGAGAAGCTTAGAATTGAAACAGATTTGGGGCAGGACAGGAACAAAATCCAGGCAATAGATATAGGATTCCCATTTACCTTGATTCCTATTAGTGTGCCTTATTCTGTAGGTACATGCAGAGAGATGGAATACATATGGGATAAATGAGAGCTGGGCTTTATTGGAAGCTTCCATACCGTTGCCAAGAAATCACGCGCTAGTGTTCATTTCAGCTATTAGCAGTAGAAACAGATTATCATCTCATCCATGGAAAACCTAACACTTGCCTGCCATTCTGTTTGCAAATATAGTCTGTGGCCTTCTATCTCCTTAACTGAAATACCTAATGGAAAAGCTTCTACGAGGCAAGATTTTGGCCAGAATTAATTTCATTTTCACTACTCTGCAGGTTTATGTTATTTTACCATAGCCAAGACAGCAGACAACAGCAACAAACATGCTTCAGTCAGAAGGCATCCTGAGAATTCCTGCTTAAAACATACTTCTTATCTACCAAACTCATGATTTCTAAGAAAAATCTGTGGCCACACGACTGCCTCAAAATGGAAAACATCATGTAGACAATGAGCATGTTGCTACAAGTCAGATCTTAATTGACCAAAAATATTAGATAGAGCTGTCTGTTTAATTAGACACGGATCAAAAATTAAGAACTAAGTACTTTCCCATCATTCCCTGCAGGTTTTGAAGTTGGCATTTCCCCCCTCTGCATATAGTTAGTTGTTTGCCTCGGGTTGTAAAGAAATGCAGAAGGCTGTTATTAAAGCACCGATAATTTGCTGAACTCCATCTTTTGTGGAACTTGCTGAGTTAGAAAATTCCTTTTCACCTCCTCCCCCACCCCTCCTTGACTAGAATTGAGCTGAAGAACAAATATCACATTATGGTGCTAGGTAAAAGGATCAACTGTGTTTGCAGTTAAGTGACTAGCACAAGATAGAACAAATCCTACAGCTCAAACCTGTCCAGCTAAATGATGAAGGAAATAAAAAAAGCATTTGCTTTTTAAAAGAATATCAGAACAAAGAGTTGTGTTTAGGATTTGCTGTGCTTTAGTGCTTTGTATTCAGAAATTGACTCTCAGTTTACTTTGTTAAAAAGTTCTCCAAGAAACCAGAGCCTGAAGATAAAAAATTGCCTCTGCAATGAGAGAGATTCTGAGAATGCAGAAAACATGAGGCCAGCTCATCAGCTGTTCAGTGGTGGCTTCAGCTCACAGGTCTGCATTTCAGCACTCCAGCCCTTGACAGAAAGGATTTTTATCCAGTTCTCCGTGTACCATCCTAGCAGAGCCGGAGTGGATTCTTTCAAGGCCAGTGACTCAAGTTAAAATTCAGCAAAACTGGCAGTTAGAACCTTCACCTTCTGCCACAGATTGCTGTTTCCAAATTGGTACAGCTAAATTCTATACCTGTTCCTCATTTAATGCCAACTGTTACCATTTTTCACTAACATTAATATTCTTGTAAACTACAGAAATCAGGCAGTATAGAACCCATCCAATTATCCCCAGCACTGACCTCAGTGTAGATAAGCGGAGCTACTTCTCCATCAGGTGTTCTCATTAAATCTGCTGCCAAACACACATCAACTAGCCAAGTCTCTCAGCTGACAAATAAAAAGGAGATGTCAGACATGCACAGAATCACCAGCCTTTTTGCAAGAGGGAGGGACATCACTTAAACCACATATACTATTATCAGGAAGCACAGATTTTGACATTTCTCATCCTGTCTTCCAAAACATGAAACAATCATTTGCATTCCTTCTCCTGTTCAATCCACTTTTGCAAAGGGCCTGATCTTTCTGTTAATCATTGATAGAAGCATGCTCTTGTCTTAGATCAAAATGAAATAAATTTTCTGTTTGCCTCTCCTTGCTTGCCTTGTTTACACATATTCAAATCCTTCTCTGCACCACTGCATTCTTCAAACATACATTTTGGTACAGTTGCTTTGTATTTCAAACAAAGACCTAAGAAGAGGCAGTATTTTGGAACACAAAATTTTAGTGATTTAACATGTAGTACAGACACTGGTTGAACAGCACTACCAAGGAAGAAGGATGCAGTTTCTGTTCACTGTATGGACAAAGATGCACTTCCGATCACGTCCTGTTTTTCTAGGAGAGAAAAGGCTCAGGAAATCCCACAAAGTTTGTCCAAATCACATTGGTTCCTATGACTTCTTACAATTACTGCTTCACACAGTGGTATCACCTGCTAAGGAATTAATACCAAGTTGGAAAAGAAAGCAAGAGCAAGCCATCAGAATCTTGACCTCATCAGCCATGGTACAAACACACGAAGTGCTGGAATATGTCTCAGCAGGAATGATATGATAGACCAAGCTGATGGCCTTCCCTAGGGAAAATGATTATGAAGTGCTGGAAAGGGGTGAAGAATCTGTTTAACACTGAAAAGAGAAGCAACCTCTGCTACCCTCTGAAGACAGCATTTCACACTGCATCCTCACGCTGCTGCAGCAGTCTGCTGCAGCAAGTTGCCATAGGAGGGCAGCAAAGGGGAGACAGATTTTCAGTTGGATAATCTGCTAACGTTAAAGCTCACAAGCTTTTGGAAAAAAGAGATTTCCAAGACAATCTGCTGATGGAACCATTATTTCACTTGATGACTTCTGGGAAAGATCAAAAACAATGCAAGTGGATTTTATCTGATGACTAGTACTACTTTTTTTTTATACCACTTGTGACTGCCATAGCGTTCTACAGATTTTGTGGAAGCAAGATACTCCACCACTGTTTTTGTGGCTTTTATCTTCAATACCTCGGTAGACTTTCATTTATATTTTTATTTAATTTTTATTTTATTCAGTTTAAGCAATCACACACGAAGTCAAAATTATGGGGGATATGAATGGGATAAAAACAAGAGAAATTAGGCTCTACATATAGACAGTAACAATCCAGTTTAGTCTGGCATTTGGACTTTGCAGGAGGAGCGGAAATTTAGTCAGCATTTTACAGGTTCCCTACCCCTTTTTCTGTGTTGTGAGTTCTTTAGAGAGAGAGAGTTTAAATTGCAGATTTAGAGAGGTAGGAGCAATTGTGGGAAAACCAAGGCTGTTACAGTGTCATTCAGGCCACAATTCCAGAGTATGTCAAGTATGTCCAACAGCAAATCAAAGTCATTGTGACTTTAGCTGAGTTCATGCGACGCAGCTGTCCTCAAAGGAGGGCTTGCACCATTTCTGATGTCCTAATTACTTCACACACAAGGTTATCATTAGACTGGTGTGTGGGGCTGGCCAGGCTGGCTACCTCCCCTGGTGCCCCAGGGGCTGCACGATGCAGAGCACTTCTATTCCCTGTGGTGCTGCTCACAAGGAGGAGAGTCACTGGTGCTGGGGCAGTGCCTGCAGTGGGGGTGTTGTGGCACCTCAGCACAGGTGGGGGGCCATGAGCTTGGCTGGGGGCAGCTGCAGATGCGGAGCCCTGAACAGAAGCCCCTGTGTGGGAAGAGAGTGGATGGAAGAGCTGAGCTGCCTCAGGGGATGCATGGTGGGTGGGTGACACCAGGGTCACAGGCTTGTTGAAGGTGGCAGCAGAAGATGCATTGGCAAGACAGGGTAGAAAATGTTCCTGACATCACTTGACAAGGGTCTTGGCTAAGGCTGAGGAGCCTTTGCCCACACACCTCAATACAGCTGAGTGTAGTCCTGTGGCTCCTGAGGGACACCGGCTTCAGGTGTCCTGGCTTGCAGCAGAACCTGTTTGTCCCTCCTGATTGCCCAAGGGAGAAGGTGGCCTGGAGTGATCTTGCTGTGTTGGTGGGCAAGAAAGACAGGGAGCAGTGGGACAGGAGCTGTCAGAAAACACTGGAGGACACATTTCTGTGGAGGGCCTGTGACAGATAGGCAGGCACATAAGAGAGAATTGGGTGCCACAGCATATCCTCATCAGTGTGAGGTCATGAAACCAATGGTGTCACACTGTGGCCTGGGCCCCTCCTCTCCTCGCTCACCTCACAGCTCAGGTGCCATGGCCAGACTTGCTGTGCCTGGACAGAGCCTTTGGGCACAGGGGCTTCCTGCTGCCCAGGCAGGTTTGTGCACCTGGGACACTGACTGACCCCTGTCTTCTCCTCTCTCTTCTCTCCCTCTCCAGGTTCCCTGGTCCAGGCAGCGGTGACTCAGCCACCCTCGCTGTCACACAACGTGGGAGACACCGTCAGGATCACCTGCTCTGGGATCAGCAGCAGCTATGCTTATGCTGGCTGGTACCAGCAGAAGGTCCCTGGCACTGGCCCTGTCACTGTGATCTACTATAATGACAGGAGACCCTCGGGCATCCCTTCGCGATTCTCTGGGTCCACATCTGGCACCACAAACACATTAACCATCACTGGGGTCCAAGCCGAGGACGAGGCTGTCTATTTCTGTGGTAGCATAGACAGCAGCAGTGGCAGCTATGGTGTGTGGTGACAGTGAGTACAAGGAAGTGAGACAAGACTCCAAAAGCAAAGGAAAGATTTTGGCCTTTCTTCTTCCTGGCTGGATGTGTGACTGAAGCAGGTTCCTGCCCCTTCTGCATGCCTAGAGCACAGAATGTTCTCTCCTTGGTCTTGCAGAGATCAGAAGGTGACTGTGCAGCTGGGGCCCATTGTCCTGTTCCCTACAAAGATCTTGGTGTAGCTGTGTCCCCCACAGCCTCTTGATACTGAGGACCACGTTCCCCTGTGCTGCAAGAACTTCTTCAGTGCAGCAATTCTGCAATGGGCTAGGCTCTTCTCCTCAAATGTGCCTGTCACCTTGTCCCTGTCTGTTCTGTCCATGACTGTTGCATTCCCTGTAACCTTGTCCAGGAAGGTACGTGCTCCTGGGAGACTGGCTGATCCTCCTCTACCCTCTCCAAGTATTCCCTGGTCCAGGCAGCATCGCTGAGTCAGCCATCCTTGTTGTCACACAATATGGGAGACCCTGTCAGGATCACCTGCTCTGGTAGCAACAGCAACTGTGGTTGGCATCAGCAGAAGGTCCCTGGCATTGCCCCTGTCACTGTAATTTACTTCAATGACAAGAGACCCTTGGGCATTCCTTCACGATTCTCTGTATCTGGGTCCGGTTCCTCAAACACCTTAACCATTACTGGGGTCCAAGCTGAGGACGAGGCTGTCTATTTCTGTGGTGGCAGTGACAGCAGTGGTGCTGGTATAGTGACACAGACTCTCAAGTGATGTACAGAGGAATTAAAAATTAAGATTTTTGCTGTCATTCTCATGACCAAGCAGAGCTGTGGATGCTGGACTGTGGAGGCTCTTGTCTGGTCTGCACTACCACAGATCTGAATTTTGGCGCCTTTGGGGATGGGGATCATTGTTTTGGTCCCTACAAAACTGTCTGTGTCTCCCACTCCACTAAGAAAAGTAATGACCATGTAATCCTTCTCGTACCTCTGTGCTGGGAAACACGGGGCTGAGCTCTGCTCCCCAGTTGTGCCTGTGGCCATTTTCCATATTTGTTCCCCTTTGACTGTTGCATTCCCCATAACCTTATCTGGGCAGGTCTGTGCTCCTGGAACACTGAGTGGCCCCCATCCTTCTCCCCTCTCTCCTCTCCCTCCCCAGGTTCCCTGGTCCAGGCAGCAGCAGTAGTGAGTCAACCATCCTCGGTATCAGCCAATGTGGGAGAGACTGTCAGGATCACCTGCTCTGGGAGCAGCGGCAGCTATGGCTGGTTCCAGCAGAAGGTCCCTGGCACTGCCCCTGTCACTGTGATCTATTGGAGTGACAAGAGACCCTCGGGCATCCCTTCGCGATTCTCCGGCTCTGGGGGCACATTAACCATCACTGGGGTCCAAGCCGAGGACGAGGCTGTCTATTTCTGTGGTAGCATAGACAGCAGCAGTGGCAGCTATGGTGTGTGGTGACAGTGAGTACAAGGAAGTGAGACAAGACTCCAAAAGCAAAGGAAAGATTTTGGCCTTTCTCCCTCCAGGCTGGATGTGTGGCTGAAGCAGGTTCCTGCCCCTTCTGCATGTCTAGAGCACAGAATGTTCTCTCCTTGGTCTTGCAGAGATCAGAAGGTGACTGTGCAGCTGGGGCCCATTGTCCTGTTCCCTACAAAGATCTTGGTGTAGCTGTGTCCCCCACAGCCTCTTGATACTGAGGACCACGTTCCCCTGTGCTGCAAGAACTTCTTCAGCGCAGCAATTCTGCAATGGGCTAGGCTCTTCTCCTCAAATGTGCCTGTCACCTTGTCCCTGTCTGTTCTGTCCATGACTGTTGCATTCCCTGTAACTTTGTCCGAGGAGGTCTGTGTTCATGAGAGTCTGGCTGCTCTTCTACCTTCTTGCTTTCCTCTCCAGGTTCCCTGGTCCAGGCAGAATCGCTGAGTCAGCCATCCTCACGGACACACAACATGGGAGACACTGTCAGGATCACCTGCTCTGGGAGTAGCTACAGTGACTATGGCTGGTATCAGCAGAAGGTCCCTGGCACTGCCCCTGTCACTGTGATCTACTGGAATGACAAGAGACCCTCGGGCATCCCTTCGCGATTCTCCGGATCCAAGTCCGGCTCCACAGCCACGTTAACCATCACTGGGGTCCAAGCCGAGGACGAGGCTGTCTATTTCTGTGGTAGCTATGACGGCAGCAGTGCTGGTCAGCGAAGTGAAGGCACTGACTTCCAGCATTCTCTCTCCTCTTGCTGTTGCCATTTCTCCCTGCAGGAAACTCATACCTTGGGGTCTGGTCTGTCTTTGGCTGTGGGTCCCTCCATTGCATCTTGGGGGCTTTGGGCACAGGGGCACTGTCCTGCTGCCCAGGCAGATCTGTGCTCTTGGGAAACTGACTTACTGTCTTCTCCACTGTCTTCTCTCCCTCTCCAGGTTCCCTAGTCCAGACAGTGCTGAATCAGCACCCATCCTCACTGTCAGCCAATGTGGGAGACACCGTCAGGATCACCTGCTCCGGGCTTAGCAGCATCTTTGGCTTAGGTTGGTTCCAGCAGAAGGTCCCTGGCACTGGCCCTGTCACTGTGATCTATAATGATAACAAGAGACCCTTGGGCATCCCTTCACTATTCTCTGGATCCTTGTCTGGCTCCACAAACACGTTAACCATCACTGGGGTCCAAGCCGAGGACGAGGCTGTCTATTTCTCTGGTGCCTGGGACAGCAGCAATGCTGGTCAGCATGGTGGAGGCACTCTCATGCCCTGTGTTCTGTGTGCATTTCTCGGCCACTCCATGGCATTTTGGGGTGTTTGGGCAGAGGGGGCCCATCTTGCTGCTCAGGCAGGTGGTGCCCCTGAGACACTGACTGACCCCTGTCTCATCCCCTTCTTCTCTCCCTCTCCAGGTTCCTTGGTCCAGGCAGCATCACTGACTCAGCCACCCTCGCTGTCACACAACGTGGGAGACACTGTCAGGATCACCTGCTCTGGTAGCAGCAGCAATTATGGCTGGTTCCAGCAGAAGGTCCCTGGCACTGGCCCTGTCACTGTGATCTATAGCAGTGACAAGAGACCCTCGGGCATCCCTTCGCGATTCTCCGGCTCTGGGGGCACGTTAACCATCACTGGGGTCCAAGCCGAGGACGAGGCTGTCTATTTCTGTGGTAGCATAGACAGCAGCTATGTTGGTGTAATGAAAATGACAGATTTTCAAATTATGTACAGAGGAAATAAAAATGGCATTTTACTGTTCTCATCACCAAGGAGAGTGGTGGATGTGAATCTGGGGCAGGTTTTTGTCTTTTCTGCATGACCATGGCTACAAATGTCTCCCCTTTTGTGTCATAGAGCACTGGAGGTGAACTTGGGGCTGGGGATCATTGTCCTGGTCCCCACAAAACTCATGGTGTGGCTTTGTCCCCCATCCCACTGCCTCTTGCTACAGATGACCACTTTCTTCTGTTGCTGCCAGAGGTGTCTCTGTGCTGAGATGCCTTGGGGTACATTTGGCTTGGCTCAGCTCCCCAAATTCAGTAGTAGCTGTGGTCTCTGAGTGTGACATTCTCCATCCCCCTGTCCAGGAGACAGCCATGTTCCTGGAACACTGGGTGAAACCCCTCTTCTCCTCTCTCTTGTCCACAGTCCCTGACCCAGGCAGCATCTCTCAGTCAGCCATCCTCAGTGCCAGACAGTCTGGGAGAAACCACCAAGATCTCCTGCACTGGGGGAGTGGTGGCTGTGCCTGGTTCCAGCAGAAGGTCCCTGACAGTGCCCCCGTTATCCATGACATCTCAAAGACACCCTCAGTGGTGCTGGAGGACATCGAAATGACATGACTCCTGGAAGCAAAAAGGTGTGGTGGGGCTACTTTTCCCTGCCCTCAAAATGTCCTGTCCTATGGCTGCTCGGAGGAGCTGGGAAAATCCCAGTCATGATCTCTGGACTTTCTGGGCCTTGCCAGTCACTGCCAGTTCATGGCTGATGCCAGCACATCTCTGGAGAAAGCAACTGTGCAGAGGACCCTGTGTCTGTGTCAGTGGCTCTCTCCTGTGGGCACAGGCTGCCGTGGCAGCGTACCATACAGAAACCCTGCTGGTTGTGGCCAGGCCTGGAGCAATCTCTGCAGCTGATGGAAGCCGTGGCGGGGGTGAGAGGCAGCAAGGGCAGAGTCCTGTGCCGGGCTCTGCTCTCAGTTCCTGCACTGCTGTCCCTGAGCCCTTCTTGTCCCCACACGGTGTCAGTGTGGCTCCACTGCACAGTGCTCAGGCTCCCCGGACACGCAGGAGGCGAAGGGGCTGCGGCCAGCCCGGTGCCAGCGAGTGCCAGCGAGGTTCAGAGCAGCCCCGCAGGCTCCTTCGGCGGCTGCCGTGGGCCGTGCTGTGCGCAGGAGGCAGAGGGGCTGCCCCTGGCCGGACAAGAGTGCAGGTGCT
Organism: Hirundo rustica; assembly: GCF_015227805.2. Taxonomy (NCBI): domain Eukaryota; kingdom Metazoa; phylum Chordata; class Aves; order Passeriformes; family Hirundinidae; genus Hirundo; species Hirundo rustica. The sequence goes on along the minus strand of NC_053466.1, from coordinate 8,661,356 downwards.
ACGTGCTCCTGGTGGGTACAAACACCGGACCAGCTCTACCCACAGTTGCTGCAAAGCTGCTGGACACCTTCAGGCTCACTTTAAATTTGGAGGAACTGGTGGGTCGATTTTCCTTAGTGTTGTGGAGCCTTGAAACTCCGGGTCTTGGTGTGGTTCCCATTCCCTTTCAAAGCCCCTTTTCTCTGCTCTACAGTTCTCTTGTGGCAATTCAGAGAGGCCCAGGGTGGCACCCTCAATTGAAGCAGGATGTGGTTTTCCCAGCTGCTCTGTCCCTGCTTCTGATCAGCACCCAAGGGAGCACAGTGCCCTGCGACCAGGAGGCACCAACTGCCCCTGAGTGCTCTGGGCCAAGCGGATGTGTCCCCATGGCAAGTGGTGCTGTGCCTTGTACTGTGCACAGAACTCTCAGTGCAGCGAGGCTGTGGTCCTACCGGGCAGGAACAGGCTCAGGGTGGTCCCTGGCTGAGCTGAAAGTGCATCAGTCATATTGGGAAAGGAACAGGCAACCCAGAGCGATCTTTGGTGGGCCAGCGGTGCCTGCAGCATGTGGGGGTAGCACTGGGACAGGACCTCCAGGGAACACTGAGTGCCACATATCCATGGAGGGCCTGTGCCTGGGCAGGTAGGGGCTTAAAAAGCAGGTCAACACTCACAGCACAGCCCCATCAGTTTGAGGACATGGAGCTGGTGGGATTGCACCATGGCCTGGGCCCTTCTCCTCACAGTGCTTTCCCACAGCTTAGGTGCCATGGCCAGACTTGCTGTGCCTGAACAGCAAGAGCACAGGGGCCACATCCTCTTCCTTGCAGAGGTCTGTGCTCCTGGGACACTGACTGACCTCTGTCTTCACCTCTCTCTTCTCTCCCTCTCCAGGTTCCCTGGTCCAGGCAGCGCTGACTCAGCCACCCTCGCTGTCACACAACGTGGGAGACACCGTCAGGATCACCTGCTCTGGGCTTAGCAGCTGGAGCAATGCTGGCTGGTACCAGCAGAAGGTCCCTGGCACTGCCCCTGTCACTGTGATCTACAACAGCAACAGCAGACCCTCGGGCATCCCTTCGCGATTCTCCGGTTCTGCATCCGGCACCACAGCCACGTTAACCATCACTGGGGTCCAAGCCGAGGACGAGGCTGTCTATTTCTGTGGTGCTGCTGACAGCAGCAGTGGTGCTGCACAGTGACACAGAACAATGGGGAAGTGATTCAAAAGCCTCCTGCCTCAGCTGTCTCTTAGAGTCTTATGACTGTGCCTATCTCCCATCATTTGGAAAAGGGATGACCTCCCAGCAGCTCTGTCCCTGCACACTGCACCAGGCCCTGTGCTCCCCAGCTGGTGTCCAGGGCCCTGCTGGCTGCCTCAGAGCCCTGCTGTGCCAGGAGCCCCTGGACATCACCCAAGGGGGTTTAGCCTTGTGGCTCCAGCACCAAGAGCTGGGGAAATGCCATGGGCCATGGAGCTGGGCCAAAGCTTTGCCTTCAAAGCCTAGGAAGGGACATTTCCCATGAGTGCTGTAGCTCCGGGGTCATGCATGAGGCTGTCAGGGCAGATCATGGCTGGTCACACACTCTGTTGTGTTCTAGAGGAGCTGCTAGGCTGAGGCTGTGTTTACTCAGTGCCCCCGCACTGGGCTCACTTTCAGCCTGTGCAGGAGTCTCCAGGCACCTCTGACCCTCAGGGAAGCCCCTGGCCCTGGACAATGTCCTGCTATGACCCCACAGCAGCAAGGAGCCTGAACCCATCCTCATCCTCTGTTGTCTGAGCAGCTGGCACCTGGCTGGGCCATGTCCCCCTCCTCGCCGTGTTATCCATCCCTGGTGCAGACATCCTGGCCAGACTCATTGTGACCAGCTGGGGACTTTGAACACGGGAGTCCAATCATTGTCCCACTGCCTGGGGAGATCTGTGTTCCCAGGTCACTGACTCACACCCTCTTCTCCCCTCTCTCCTCTCCCTCTCCAGGTTCCCAGTCCAGGCAGCATCACTGAGTCAGCCATCCTCACTGCCAGCATAGGAGAGACCATCAAAATCCCCTGCTCTGGGAGTAGCTCTGGCAACTATGGCTGGTCCCTGGCACTGTCCCTGTCACTGTGATCTACCAGAATGACAAGAGACCCTCGGGCATCCCTTCACGATTCTCTGGATCCACATCCAGCTTCACAGCCATGTTAACCATCACTGGGGTCCAAGCTGAGGACGAGGCTGTCTATTTCTGTGGTGGCAGTGACAGCAGTGGTGCTGGTATAGTGACACAGATTTTCAAGTGATGTACAGAGGAACTAAAATTTGAGACCTTCTGTCATTTTCAGGGCCAAGCAGAGTTGTGGATGTGGGATTGGAGAAAGTTTTTGTCTCCTCCACATGATCCTGGCCCTGAATTTTGCCCATTTTGTGTCCTAGAGAGTGGGAGGTGACTTTGTGACTGATAATCATTGTTCTGCTCCCTACAAAACCCATAGTGTGGCTTTGTCTCCCACTGTTCTCTGACCTAATGACCATGTCCTCCTGCTGGTGCCTCTGTGCTGGGATACCCAGGGCTGAGCTCTGCTCTCTAGTTGTGCCTGTGGCCATTTTCCATGTCTGTTCTCCTTTTACTGTTGCATTCCCTATATCCTTATCAAGGTATGTCTGTGCTCCTGGGACACTGGCTGACCCCTGTCATCTCCCCTCTCTCCTCTCCCTCTCCAGGCTCCCTGGTCCAGGCAGCAGCAGTGAATCAGCCATCCTCACTGTCAGCCAATGTGGGAGACACCGTCAGGATCACCTGCTCTGGGGCTAGCAGCAGCTGGTATGCCTGGTTCCAGCAGAAGGTCCCTGGCACTGCCCCTGTCACTGTGATCTACTACAGTGATGAGAGACCCTCGGGCATCCCTTCGCGATTCTCTGGATCTGGGTCCGGTTCCTCAAACACGTTAACCATCACTGGGGTCCAAGCCGAGGACGAGGCTGTCTATTTCTGTGGTAGCTGGGACAGCAGCAGTGATGCTGCCACAGAGGCACAAAGGAGTCTTGAAGTGATACAAAAACCCACCATGGCATAGTTCTGTGTGGAGTTCCTACGTTCCAGTATCAAGCATCAGGGTAGAGGTTCCTGCATTACTGAACCCTGTATTTTCCCATCTCCTTTTCCAGCTCCCCTCGTCTGGGCAGTATTGCCTAGTCAGCCATCCTTGGTGTCAGCTAACCTTAGAGAAACCACAAAGATCAGCTGTTATGGGCTTAGCAGTAGCTAAACTTATGCTGGCTGATCCAGGCAGGGGTTCCCTGGCAGTGTCCCTGTTACTAGAGCAACAACATACCATCGAGAATCCCTTCGCAATTTTCCTTGTCTGCCTCCACTCCCAAAGGAGCAGCATTTGGAAAGGCAGAGGCAGGTCTGGGAAGGGTGGTGTGGAGAGGTCTGTGCAGGTGTGTGGGGCTGGCCAGGCTGGCTACCTCCCCTTGTGCCCCAGGGGCTGCACGATGCAGAGGACTTCTGTTCCCTGTGGTGCTGCTCACAAGGAGGAGAGTCACTGGTGCTGGGGCAGTGCCTGCAGTGGGGGTGTTGTGGCACCTCAGCACAGGTGGGGGGCCATGAGCTTGGCTGGGGGCAGCTGCAGGTGCGGAGCCCTGCACAGAAGCCCCTGTGTGGGAAGGGAGCAGCTGGATGAGCTGATCTTTGCTAAGACTGAGGTGTCTTTGCCCACAAACCTCCATCCAGCTGAGCATAGTCCTGTGGCCTAAGATACACCAGCTTGTGGTGTCCTGGCTGCAGCAGGACCTGTTTTTCCCAGCTGAATGCTCAAGGTAGCAAGTGGCCTGGAGTGATCTTCCTGCATTGGTGGACAAGGGAACAGTGGAACAGGAGCAGTCAGGAAATGTTGGGGGCCAGATTTCATGACGGGTCTCTCTTGGGCAGATAAGAGGGTGTTGGGTGCCACAATGTGAGGATATGAAGCTGATGGGATCACACTGTGGCCTGGGCTCCTCCTCTCCTTGCAGTGCTTGCCCACAGCTCAGGAGCCATGGCCAGACTTGCTGAGCCTGAATGCCTTTGGGCAGAGGGGCCCCATCCTGCTGCTCAGGCAGGTCTGTGCTCCAGGGACAATGACTGACCACCCTTTCCTCCCCTCTCTTCTCTCCCTCTCCAGGTTCCCTGGTCCAGGCAGCAGTGACTCAGCAGCCACCCTCGCTGTCACACAACGTGGGAGACACTGTCAGGATCACCTGCTCTGGGCTTAGTAGCAGCTATGATGCTGGCTGGTACCAACAGAAGGTCCCTGGCACTGGCCCTGTCACTGTGATCTATGGCAGCAACGGCAGACCCTCGGGCATCCCTTCGCGATTCTCCGGATCCCGGTCCGGCTCCACGGCCACGTTAACCATCACTGGGGTCCAAGCCGAGGACGAGGCTGTCTATTTCTGTGGTAGCGATGACAGCAGCAGTACTGATGAGGGTGATGAAGCCAGTGACTATTGGGGAAGTGAGACACAGAACCCAGGGTCAAGAGAGGGAGGTTTTGAGCCATCTTTTCTCATGGCCAAACCAAGCTGTGATAGTGGAGTTGAGGCAGGTTCCTGTCCCCTGCCTAAGGACATGAATGTGCATGACAAGGCACAGGAGGTCACTCTTTCCCATGTCCCCATAATAGGAATGGCACTGCCTCATTCCCAGCCCTGTTGTCTTTTGCTTCAGGCTGCCCCCTCCTGCTGCTGCTGCTGCTGAAGCTGCCTCTGCTACACTGCCCTGGGCCAGCCTGGGCTCTGATTCCCCCATGTTTCTGTAGCCATGACCAGGTCCCTTTCCCTCAGAGGGTGAGGTTCTAGTGTTCTGTTGCTGCCAGTTCTCCTTCCAGGGCCATGGGTCTCGAATGTTCCTCTCCGTCTTGATGCTGTGTGTCCCACTGTGGCATGAGGACCATGGGCAGAGGAGCCCTGTCACACTGCCTGGGCAGGAATGTGCTCCTAGGGAAAGAACTGACTCTTCTGGTGTTACCGCTCACCTTCTCCAGGCTCCCTGGCCTAGGCAGGATCACTGAGTCAGCCATCGTCAGTGACATCAAACATGGTGAAACTGTCAAGATTGCCTGCTCCGGGAGTAGCAACAACTATGGCTGGTACCAGCAGAAGGTCCCTGGCACTGCCCCTGTCACAGTGATCTATCTTGATGATAACAGACCCTTGGGCATCCCTTCACAGTTCTCTGCATCCATATTCGGCACCATGACCACGTTAACCATCACTGGGGTCCAAGCTTAGGATGAGGTTGTCTTTTTCTGTCGTGCCTGGGAGACCAGCAGCTATGCTAGCCAAGGTCCACAGCACAGCCCCACAAGGGTGAGTACCTGGGACTGGTGGGATTGCACCATGGCCTGGGCCCCTCCCCCTCTGCAGTGCTGACCCACAGCTCAGGAGCCATGGCCAGAGTCACTGCCAGGAGACCCTTTGGGCCATGTCCCCTGCCCAGCCTGATCTGTGCTCGTGGGACACTGACTTACCCCTATTTTCTCCCCTCTCCTCCTCCCTCTCCAGGTTCCCTGGTCCAGGCAGTGGTGACTCAGCCATCCTCGCCGTCAGCCAATGTAGGAGACACCGTCAGGATCACCTGCTCTGGGGCTAGCTATGGCAGCTGGAATGCCTGGTTCCAGCAGAAGGTCCCTGGCACTGCCCCTGTCACTGTGATCTATAGGGATACCAACAGACCCTCGGGCATCCCTTCGCGGTTCTCCGGATCCCAGTCCGGCTCCTCAGCCACGTTAACCATCACTGGGGTCCAAGCCGAGGACGAGGCTGTCTATTTCTGTGGTAGCTATGAAGGCAGCAGCAGCAGCAGCAGCTATGGTGTGTGGTGACAATGAGGAATAGAAAGTGACAGTGAATCAAAATGCAGAGGAAAGATTTTGGCCCTTGTCCCTCCTGGCAGCTCATGGTGTAGCTGTGTTCCCCACAGCCTCTTGGTACTGATGACCATGTGCTGCCAGAGCTGTTTCTATGCACCCTTCAGCAATGGGCTGGGCTCTGCTCCTGGAGTGTGCTGTGGCCATGTCCATGTCTGACTGTTGCATTCCCTATAACCTTGTCCAGGCAGGGGTGTGTACCTGGTACACTGACTGAGCTCCTCTTCTCCCCTCTCTTTCCCCGCTCTCCAGGTACCCTGGTCCAGGCAGCAGCAGTGAGTCAGCTGCCCTCGCTGTCAGCCAACGTGGGAGAGACTGTCAGAATCACCTGCTCTGAAGGCAATCTCAAAAACTAATTTGCCTGGTACCAGAAGGTCCCTGGCACTGCCCCTGTCACTGTGATCTATGCTGATGACAAGAGACCCTCGGGCATCCCTTCGCGATTCTCCGGTTCTGCATCCGGCTCCACAGCCACGTTAACCATCACTGGGGTCCAAGCCGAGGACGAGGCTGTCTATTTCTGTGGTGGCAAGGACAGCAGCAGTACTGCTGGTGAAGCGACAAATACAGAGAAATTAAAAACATAGATTTTCACAGATTTTCACTCCTTCTTAGGGCCAAGCAAAGTTGTGGATGTGGAACTGGGGCAGGTTTATGTCTCCCCTGCATGACCATGGTTATGAATTCCCTTTTTTGTCCTAGAGAGCAGGAGGTGACTTTCTGGCTGGGGTCCATTCTCCTCATCCCTACAAAACCCATGGTATAGCAGTGTTCCCCACCTCTTCTCCACTGCCTCTTGCTTCAGGTGAGCACATCCTCCTGCATCTGCCAGAGCTGCCTCTCTGCTCAAATGCCTTGCCCTGGGCTCTACTCCTCAAATATGCTGGTGACTGTGTCTGGGTCCATTCTGTGACATTCCCTGTAACCTTGCTCGCTAGCCAGGTCTGTTCTCCTGGGACATTGACTAACACCCTCTCCTCCCCTCTCTCCTCGCCCTCTCCAGGTTCCCTGGTCCAGGCAGCAGCAGTGAATCAGCCATCCTCACTGTCAGCCAATGTGGGAGACACCGTCAGGATCACCTGCTCTGGGGGTAGCTATGGCTATGGCTGGTACCAGCAGAAGGTCCCTGGCACTGCCCCTGTCACTGTGATCTATGCTGATAGCCAGAGACCCTCGGGCATCCCTTCGCGATTCTCCGGATCCTGGTCCAGCTCCACGGGCACATTAACCATCACTGGGGTCCAAGCCGAGGACGAGGCTGTCTATTTCTGTGGAAGCAGGGACAGCAGCAGTGGCAGCTGGTATGGTGATACAGAGAGATGTAGAAATGAAGTACAGTGGAATTAAAACTGGAGCGTCTCTGCCCTCTCTCTCACAGCTGAGCAGGCCACTGGGCTTGGTGCAGCTTCACGACCCTCTTCATGACCATTGGCTCTGAATGGCCTCCTGCTTGCCCCACGCTGTGCAGGAGACCCTGGGGCTGTGCAGTGCCTGGCACTGTCGTGTCACAGCTCCACCACCTCATTCTCCTGCCAGCCACCTCCTCCTCTTCCTCAGCCAGCTCTCTTCATGGGGCCATGGCCTTGGGCTCAGGCCTTGGGCTCTGTTTCAGGCAGTGATCTCTCTGTCCCCCCAGGACCTTTTGACACAGCAGTCTCCTCCTGCAGGTCAGAGAGGCTGCCCTGGGGCACAGACTGACACCCCTCTTCTTCCCTCTCGCTCTCCACATTCCCTGGTCTGGGCAGCATCTCTGAGTCAGCCATCCGAGATGTCTGCCAGTGTGGGAGAGACTCTCAAGGTCAGTAGCAGTGGCTGTGCCTGGTCCCAGCAGAAGTCCCTGTCACTGTGATCTATGATACCAGCATGAGACCCACAGTGGTGCTGGTCCCTGCCAGTTCATGGCTGATGCCAGCACATCTCTGGAGAAAGCAACTGTGCCAGAGGACCCTGTGTCTGTGTCAGTGGCTCTCTCCTGTGGGCACAGGCTGCCGTGGCAGCATGCCATACAGAAACCCTGATGGTTGTGGCCAGGCCTGGAGCAATCTCTGCAGCTGATGGAAGCCGTGGCGGGGGTGAGAGGCAGCAAGGGCAGAGTCCTGTGCCGGGCTCTGCTCTCAGTTCCTGCACTGCTGTCCCTGAGCCCTTCTTGTCCCCACACGGTGTCAGTGTGGCTCCACTGCACAGTGCTCAGGCTCCCCGGACACGCAGGAGGCGAAGGGGCTGCGGCCAGCCCGGTGCCAGCGAGTGCCAGCGAGGTTCAGAGCAGCCCCGCAGGCTCCTTCGGCGGCTGCCGTGGGCCGTGCTGTGCGCAGGAGGCAGAGGGGCTGCCCCTGGCCGGACAAGAGTGCAGGTGCTACATGCTCCTGGTTGGTACAAACACCGGACCAGCTCTACCCACAGTTGCTGAAAAGCTGCTGGACACCTTCAGGCTCACTTTGAATTTGGAGGAACTGGTGGGTCGATTTTCCTTAGTGTTGTGGAGCCTTGAAGCTCCTGGTCTTGGTGTGGTTCCCATTCCCTTTCAAAGCCCCTTTTCTCTGCTCTACAGTTCTCTTGTAGCAATTCAGAGAGGCCCAAGGTGGCACCTTCAATTGAAGCATGTGTGCAGCAAGTCTGTGGTCCTACTGTGTAGGAACAGGCTTAGAGTGGTCCCTAGCTGATTTGGGAGCTCAGCAGTCATGCTGGTGAAGAAGGAGACGACCCAGACGAATCTTGTTGCCTTTTGGAGGGACAGAGATTCCTGCAGTGGGCTGAGGGAGCAGTGGGACAGGAGTTCCAAGGAATAATTTGGGGCCATATATCCATGGAGGGCCTGTGGGGCAGGTAGGGACTTAAAAGCAGGTCAACACCCACAGCACAGCCCTGTCAGTGTGAGGATATGGAGCTGCTGGGATTGCACCACGGCCTGGGCCCTTCTCCTCCTCACAGTGCTCACTCACAGCTCAGGTGCCATGGCCAGACTTGCTGTGCCTGGACAGAGCTTTTGGGCACAGGGGCCCATCCTGCTGCCCAGGCGGGTTTGTGCACCTGGGACACTGACTGACCCCTGTCTTCTCCTCTCTCTTCTCTCCCTCTCCAGGTTCCCTGGTCCAGGCAGCGCTGACTCAGCAGCCACCCTCGCTGTCACACAACGTGGGAGACACCGTCAGGATCACCTGCTCTGGTAGCAGCTACAGCTATGGCTGGCACCAGCAGTGGCCCTGTCACTGTGATCTATGCTAATGACAAGAGACCCTCGGGCATCCCTTCGCGATTCTCCGGATCCCAGTCCGGCTCCTCAGCCACGTTAACCATCACTGGGGTCCAAGCCGAGGACGAGGCTGTCTATTTCTGTGGTAGCTATGAAGGCAGCAGCAGCAGCAGCAGCTATGGTGTGCGGTGACAATGAGGAATAGAAAGTGACAGTGAATCAAAATGCAGAGGAAAGATTTTGTCCCTTGTCCCTCCTGGCAGCTCATAGTGTAGCTGTGTTCCCCACAGCCTCTTGGTACTGATGACCATGTGCTGCCAGAGCTGTTTCTATGCACCCTTCAGCAATGGGCTGGCCTCTGCTTCTGGAATGTGCCTGTGACCATGTCCCTGTGTTTTGTCCATGGCTGTTGCATTCCCTGTAACTTTGTCCAGGCAGGTCTGTGCTCCTGGGACACTGATTGGCTCCACTCTTCTCTTTTCTCTCCGTTTCCACATGCCCTGGTCCAGGGACCACTGAGTCAGCAGCCATCCTCAGTTCCAGCCAGTGTGTCAGGACTGTCAGGATCTCCTGCTCTGGGGTTAGCAGCGGATATGGCTATGGCTGGTTCCAGCAGAAGGTCCCTGGCACTGCCCCTGTCACTGTGATCTACAACAATGACAAGAGACCCTCGGGCATCCCTTCGCGATTCTCCGGCTCTGGGGGCACGTTAACCATCACTGGGGTCCAAGCCGAGGACGAGGCTGTCTATTTCTGTGGTGCCTGGGATGGCAGTGCTGGTCAGGATTGAGGTACCCTGCAGGATGGTGGCTGTTGACCATGGATGCTGGGGGATGTTGAACATGGGATGCTGTTTCTGAGGAATGACTGAGGTTTGAGAACTGCAGTTTACTGGAATGGTTTTGCAGATTGATAGTGCACCAGAGGCCCTTGACTTTAGGGATCCCTGGCGGGACCAACACCCTGTTCTGCCATCTGGACATTTAGCCATCACCATGTCAGATGTAACTCACCATAAATCTGGCAGTTTTTCTCAGCATTTAAAGTGTGGTATGAAAAGTATCCACTAATGAGGGAGCTGAGTGGAAGCCGGGGAAAGATGTACTGGCAGGTTCCTGACTTGTGAATGGAGTCTGAATTTCATGGAGGAGCCATAACCCAAGCATGTAGTGCCTTAAAAAGGTCCACAGTGTGGACAAAGTGTGAGGACACGGAGCTGGTGGGATTGCACCATGGTCTGGGATCCTCCCCTCCTCACAATGTTCACCTACAGCTCGGGTGCCATGGCTACCACTTGCTGTGCCTGGACAGGGCTTCTGCACACAGGGCCACATCCTGCTGCTCTGGAAAAGCTGTGCTCCTGGGGTGCAGATTGGCTTCCTGTCTTCTCCCCTCTCTTCTCTCCCTCCCCAGGTTCCCTGGTCCAGGCAGCAGTGACTCAGCAGCCACCCTCGCTGTCACACAATGTGGGAGACACTGTCAGGATCACCTGCTCTGGTAGCAGCAACTATTATGGCTGGTTCCAACAGAAAGTCCCTGGCACTGCCCCTGTCACTGTGATCTACTGGGATGACAGCAGACCCTCGGGCATCCCTTCACGATTCTCTGGATCCACATCCGGCTCCACGGGCACCTTAACCATCACTGGGGTCCAAGCCGAGGATGAGGCTGTCTATTTCTGTGGCAGCTATGACAGCAGCAGTGATGCTGGTGAAGTGACAAAAACAGATATTCGAAGGATATGCAGAGGACTTAAAAATTTATATTTTCAGTCCTTCTCACAGCCAAGCAGAGGCCATGGGGATATGAAACTTGTGGATGTGGGACTGGGGAAAGTTTATGTTTCCCCTGCATGACCATGGCTATGAACTCCCTTTTTTGTCCTAGAGAGCAGGAGGCTAGGGACCATTGTCCTCATCCCTACAAAACTCATGGTATAGTCCCCCACCTCACTGCCTCTTGCTACAGATGAGCATGTCCTCCTGCATCTGCCAGAGCTGCCTCTCTGCTCAAATGCCTTGGCCTAGGCTCTACTCCTCAAATATGCTGGTGACTGTGTCTGGGTTCATTCTATGACATTCCCTGTAACCTTGCTCGCTAGCCAGGTCTGTTCTCCTGGGACACTGACTGACACCCTCTCCTCCCCTCTCTCCTCTCTCTCCCCAGGTTCCCTGGTCCAGGCAGCAGCAGTGAGTCAGCCATCCTCGCTGTCAGCCAATGTGGGAGACACCATCAGGATCACCTGCTCTGGGGGTAGCAGCAGCTGGTATGCCTGGTTCCAGCAGAAGGTCCCTGGCACTGCCCCTGTCACTGTGATCTATGCTGATAGCCAGAGACCCTCGGGCATCCCTTCGCGATTCTCCGGATCCTTGTCCGGCTCCACGGCCACGTTAACCATCACTGGGGTCCAAGCCGAGGACGAGGCTGTCTATTTCTGTGGTAACTGGGACAGCAGTGCTGCTCAGGGTCTTGGTGATGCTGGGATAATTTTTTCAATTCCTCAATTGCTGAACCCTTTCCTGTGTGGAGAAGAGTTTCAGAGCAGAGACAGTTCCTACCCTTGGTGCCTGCAGCTGTTTTGGCTCTTGCTTTACCAGGTCTTGTCTGCAATTCATGTCCCCATGTCCCATCTGGTGGCCAGAGTGTGTTGAAGATGTCCCCATTGCTTGGTCACGTATTAAACCCACACAGAGCTTCTCACTGACTTGCAGTCCCTGCCTTGCAGTCCCTGGCTGCTGGCCTGGACATGGTTCCCATTGGTCCATGGGCAGGGCTGCTTCCAACTGCCCCAGACCCTGGGTGTCTGCAGCAGGCCATGTCCCCAGGCTGTCTGGCCTCAGTGCCTGGGATGAGGAGTGCCCATGAGGGGCAGTGGGCAGGGAGACGGTTCAGGCTCTGGTTATAGCAGTGCCTCAGGAGTGTCTGGGGTGGGGGTTGCACCCAGGGCATCCCCATGTGTGCCTGAAAGCAGAGTTCTCCCATTATTCTTCCCCTGCCTGAGGAGGGCTGTGCTCCTGGGGCACCGACTGCCTCTTCTTCCCTCTCTCCTCTCCCTCTCCAGGTTCCCTGGTCCAGGCAGCAGCAGTAGTGACTCAGCCATCCTCAGTGTCACCAACATGGGAGACACCGTCAGGATCACCTGCTCTGGGGGTGGCAGCTACTATGGCTGGTACCAGCAGAAGGTCCCTGGCACTGGCCCTGTCACTGTGATCTATGATAACACCAACAGACCCTCGGGCATCCCTTCGCGATTCTCCGGATCCTTGTCTGGCTCCACGGCCACGTTAACCATCACTGGGGTCCAAGCCGAGGACGAGGCTGTCTATTTCTGTGGTGGCTATGACAGCAGCAGTGGTGGCTATGGTGTATAGTGACAACAAGAAGTAGGAAGTGAGAATTCCAAGGATTTCCAGACTCCAAAATGAAAGAAAAAATTTCAGCCCTCCTCCCTCTTGGCTGGCTGTGGGGTAGGCTCCTATCCCTCCTGGACAGCAGTGGCTATGAAAGTCCTTCTTTCATTGTCCCACAGAACTGGAAGTTCTCCTGTTCTCCACCATGTCTGAAGGTCATTGTCCTTGTCCCTACAAAGATCAATGTGGCTTTGTTCCCCAACCCATCACATTTTGCTACTGATGACCATGTCCTCCTCCTGCTGCCTGTGTGCTGGGGTGCCGTGGGCTGTGTCACTGTGATCTATGGCAGCAACAGCAGACCCTCGGGCATCCCTTCGCGATTCTCCGGATCCAAGTCCGGCTCCACGGGCACGTTAACCATCACTGGGGTCCAAGCTGAGGACGAGGCTGTCTATTTCTGTGGTGGCTGGGACAGCAGCAGTACTGATGAGGGTGATGAAGCCAGTGACTATTGGGGAAGTGAGACACAGAACCCAGGGTCAAGAGAGGGAGGTTTTGAGCCATCTTTTCTCATGGCCAAACCAAGCTGTGATAGTGGAGTTGAGGCAGGTTCCTGTCCCCTGCCTAAGGACATGAATGTGCATGACAAGGCACAGGAGGTCACTCTTTCCCATGTCCCCATAACAGGAATGGCACTGCCTCATTCCCAGCCCTGTTGCCTTTTGCTTCAGGCTGCCCCCTCCTGCTGCTGCTGCTGCTGAAGCTGCCTCTGCTACACTGCCCTGGGCCAGCCTGGGCTCTGATTCCCCCATGTTTCTGTAGCCATGACCAGGTCCCTTTCCCTCAGAGGGTGAGGTTCTACTGTTCTGTTGCTGCCAGTTCTCCTTCCAGGGCCATGGGTCTCGAATGTTCCTCTCTGTCTTGATGCTGTGTGTCCCACTGTGGCATGAGGACCATGGGCAGAGGAGCCCTGTCACACTGCCTGGGCAGGAATGTGCTCCTGAGGCAATGGCTCACCTCCATCCTATTGCCTTTCACCTCTTCCTCCCCAGGCTCCCTGATCCAGTCAGTCATCCTCGGTGCCAGCCAACCTGGGACAAACTCTCTGGGCTATATGCTCTGGGAGCAGCGATGATTATGGCTGGTACCAGCAGAAGGTCCCTGGCAGTGCCCCTGTCACTGTGATCTACTGGAATGACAGCAGACCCTCAGGCATTCTTTCACAATTCTCTGGTTTTGTGTCTGGCTCCAGAGGGTCACTGGTGTTCAAGCTGGGGGCAAGGCTGTCTTTTGCTGTGACAGCTTTGACAGCAGCAGTGCTGATCTCACAGTGACACTGAGACACAGGCAAGCGAGATCTTGAGTGTCAAAAAGCCTGGTTTTGGCACCTCATTCCACTCTGCCAGACATGACCACCTTTCCATCTTTGGGACGTTTCCTTTCCCTTCCTGTTTCCCTTCCCTGTGTGTTCCATGTCTCAAGGCTGTGACTCTAAGCATGATGTGGCACTGGAACAGGTTTCCCAGAGGACTTGTGGATGACCAGTCTCTGGAAGTGTTCAAGGCAAGGTTGTATGAGGCTTTGAGCAACCTGGTCTAGTGAAAAGTGTCCCAGTCCATGGCAGGGGTGTTGATGGTATTTAATATCCCTTCCAACTCAAACCATTCCATGATTGTATGAATATGTTCCCAGTGACTGGGTCCTGGTGCTGCAGAAGCCCTGGCTTGGGCTCATCCTCACTGCCCGATATCCACGTGAGGGGCAGAGGAGCTGGGACCATGCTAGGAGCTGCAGCCTGTGGAGCTACCCAAGAACACCTTTGTCACATATCTGCTCCACAGTCTGAGTCTTGCCCAGGGCCCAGCAGCATTGCAGCCACCCTGGCAGCTCAGGGCTGGATGTGTGAGCATTTGCCAGGACACGGGAGCCCTGGGTGCTCTGGCTGGGCATGGAGAGCTTCTGCCGCAGCCCGTGGCTCTCACATGGCTCTGGCTTAGCTGTCCCCAGTGTCCATGTCTCTGCAGCAAAATACCTTGATCTGCTGCAAGGCCAGCAACAATGCTTATGGCTGGTTCCAGCAGAAGGTCCCTGGCACTGCCCCTGTCACTGTGATCTATGCTAATAACCAGAGACCCTCGGGCATCCCTTCGCGATTCTCCGGATCCACGTCTGGCTCCTCGAACACGTTAACCATCACTGGGGTCCAAGCCGAGGACGAGGCTGTCTATTTCTGTGGTGGTGAGGACAGCAGCAGCAGTGCTTCCACAGTGGCATGCAGCAATTGGGGAAGTGATGCAAAAACCTTCTTCTATTGCAGATGTTGGTCAGGAGTCTCTGCTGTGCCCATGTGATTGGGAGTCAGGTCCCCACCATTGCCCTGCTCTTGCTGCCCTGCACTGAATGTGGCTGTGCCTGGTGTCTCAGCCTGGACTCGCTTAGAGCCCCAGGTCCCTGCCTGTTCCCTGGCATTTTGGGAGGGGATACATAGCACTTGGGAATGCATTCATGTCCATGGCCACATTACCCGTGGCTGGATCCAAGCAGAGGAGGAAGGGAAGCAGGAGGAGGCTCTCACTTTTCTGACTGGGACACCAGTGGTGATCAGGGCTGTGGAATCTCTCAGCACAGGAAAAGGGAGACTCAAGCCCACTGTTGCTCCTTTGGGACAAACTCAGGTGCTGCCTGCAGCTGCCCAGGCACAACATGGAGCAGCATGTGTGCCTGTGTGGCAGTTCCTGCTATGGGACACATGCTCTGCTCCAGCAGGTCCCCTGCATGCTGCTCACAGGGAGAAAGCCCTGCAGCCCTGCCCTGCCCTGCCCATGCCAGCCAGGCTCCTGGTGCCCTGACACCCTGGGGACAGCATAGTCAGGGACAGGGAGGGTCCTGGGGGAGAGGGAATTTTCTGTGGTGCCACCACTGTTTGTCTGGATTGGGACCGCCAAAGACAGCCATGATCTCTGTGCCCTGAGTCAGAGCAGGACTGACCAGGAGCTGCCCCAGCTCTGGCTGCTGAGCAGCAGCATACTGGGCTCATGATCAGCTAATGGGGAGGCACTGCTGACCCCTGGGCTCAGTGCTGGCCCATTCCCATTGCTGTGGGGTGGGAATACCTGGGAAGAGCAAAGATCTTGGTCTTGAGTGGTGAATCTCAGCTGTCAGAGGAAAAGCCAGGGCACAAAAGTAGGAGGGCAAGGGGGTACTTCAGGGCCTGGAAAATCCATTGGAGGGAAAAATGCCAAAAATTAGTTGGGAAATGGTGGAGCTTGGCATTGTTCCAGTCCCATCACTGGGAGCTGCAGGTGCTCCTGTATGCCCTCGCCAGAGCGCCCAGCTCTCCTTTCTCCTTAGTCACTGCAGCCGCTCAGCCTGGTGTGGGGACTGGAGGGTCAGGGCTGGTGGGTTTCAGGCTCAGAGCTTGGAGGTGCCTCTGCTTTGTGTCTGGGGACAAGCCTTGCTGCATCTGGGGCGGTGGGGCTGGGTGTGGGGCTGGGTGTGGAGCAGGGAGGGATGTGCGGAGAGAAGCGCGGGCAGGATCCGGCCGTGACCACAGGGTCGGATTTGCATGGAGGGGACGGGTCCTGAGCAGGCGGGGGCTTAAAAGGGAGTCAGGGTCCACAGCACAGCTCCATCATTCTGGGGACACTGCGCTGGTGGGATTGAACCATGGCCTGGGCCCCTCTTCTCCTCGTGGTGCTCGCCCACAGCACAGGTGCCATGGCCAGACTGGATGGGGCCTCCAGGCACAGGCAGGTTTGTGCACCTGGGACACTGACTGACCCCTGTTTTCTCCCCTCTCTTCTCTCCCTCTCCAGGTTCCCTGGTCCAGGCAGCGCTGACTCAGCCACCCTCGCTGTCACACAACGTGGGAGACACCGTCAGGATCACCTGCTCTGGTAGCAGCTACAGCTATGGCTGGTACCAGCAGAAGGTCCCTGGCACTGCCCCTGTCACTGTGATCTATGCTAATGACAACAGACCCTCGGGCATCCCTTCGCGATTCTCCGGATCCAAGTCCGGCTCCACAGCCACGTTAACCATCACTGGGGTCCAAGCCGAGGACGAGGCTGTCTATTTCTGTGGTAGCTATGACAGCAGCAGTACTGCTGCACCGTGACACACAGCAATGGGGAAGTGGTACAAAAACTTCCTGCCTCAGCTAACCCTTGGAGCCCCGAGACTGTGCCCATCCCCTGTCATTTGAGGAAGTTATGACCTTCCAGCACTGCTGTCATGGCCCAGGGAGTCCCATGTATGAGCCCACAGGCAGATTTGTCCTTTCACTCTTCCCTTGACCAGAGAGGGACATGCTCCAGATCACTGGCTGACCCCCATCTTCTTTTCTCCTTCCTTTCCCACTCCATGTTCCCTGGTCCAGGCAGTGCTAGGCCAGTTCTACTCTGTGTCAGCATTGTGGGACAAGCCATCAAAGTCATCTGTTGCAGGGATGGCAGCAGCTGTGAGTGGTACCACCCTAAGTTTCCTGGCTGTGCCGCTGCCACTGGGATCTACTACAATGACCTGGGACCATCAGACACTCCTTTGTGATTCTCCAGATCCCAGTCTGGCTCCATGAGTACAGTGACCATCTCTTGGGTCCAAGCTCAGGACAAGGCTGTTTGTTAATGTAGTAGCTACTAAAATGGCAGTGATGATGTTACCATGGTGAAACGGAGCAATGGGGAAGGGATACGCATGGCAGGGGCCTGTTAGGAGTCTCTGCTGTCCCTGTTTGCCTTTTTCTGCCCTGTGCTGAATGTGGCTGTTCCCAGTGACACAGCTCCATCCTTACAGCCCTTTCCTTGTCATTTGTGGAAGAGAGCAGTTAGGATACAACTGAATAGACCATTTCAGATGGAAGAGGCCTTCAATGATCACACAGTCTAACTGCGTGGCCACTTCAGGGGTGAGGAAAATGTTGGGCATTGTCCAACTGTCCGTATAACACTTGCAGGCCTGGGATATCATCCAGCTCTCTAGGAAGCCTGTCCAGTGTTTGCCTACACTCTCAAAAGAGAACTGCTGGGGTGACCTCCTGTGCCTGCCCTGTGCTCCAGAACCAAGCTACTCCTGACCTCCCTGGCTGCTGGCCAGGGCCCTGCTGATATCTCCCCGCCAAGCTCCCAGCCCAGCTGTGCCAGGAGCCTCTGGAACATCACCACAGGTGGCACAGTCCTCTGGAAACAGAGGAGTTAAAACTGGAGCTTCTCTGCCCTCTCTCTCACAGCTGAGCAGGGCACTGGGCTTGGTGCAGTCTTCATGGTCCCCCTTCATGACCATTGGCTCTGAATGGCCTCCTGCTTGCCCCACGCTGTGCAGGAGACCCTGGGGCTGTGCAGTGCCTGGCACTGTCGTGTCACAGCTCCACCACTTCATTCTCCTGCCAGCCACCTCCTCTTCCTCAGCCAGCTCTCTTCATGGGGCCATGGCCTTGGGCTCAGGCCTTGGGCTCTGTTTCAGGCAGTGATCTCTCTGTCCCACCAGGACCTTTTAACACAGCAGTCTCCTCCTGCAGGTCAGAGAGGCTGCCCTGGGGCACAGACTGACACCTCTCTTCTTCCCTCTCGCTCTCCACATTGCCTGGTCCGGGCAGCATCTCTGAGTCAGCCATCCGAGGTGTCTGTCGGCGTGGGAAAGGCTTTCAAGGTCTCCTGCTCCAGTGGCAATGCCAAAAGCTCCTTCAGCAACACCCTGCTGCATTCAGCACTGCCTCTGTCCTCCTCCGTGCCTCCCTCCAAGGAGAAGAGCAGGACTGAAGAGCTGAAGATTGTCCCCCTCTTTTGTCCTCCCACAAAACGAAACTGAAACCCCACTGAAGCCTGAGAAATGCTCAGAAAATGATCATCCACAAGAGAGAGCAGTGGCTTCAGCTAAATGCTTTGCATAGACAATTTCAGTATTTTTTTTCTTTCTTTCTTTTTTTGGATAGTTTCAGGCTTTGCACAAAAGCATAAACCTTCCCAGAGGCAAAGCAAACCTCTGAAAGAGAAAGTGTCTCAAACCACAAAATCTTCGAAGTTTTACCTGTTTTATAGTGAACTATTTATATAGTTCCTGTGACTCAGGAAGTTCACTCACTCTGCCTCTTTCTATAACCACTTGCACAAACCACATCATTTGAAAATCTGTGGGTTGAATTTACGTTGGTGCTGCTGGCATTCAGTGGTCCAAGCTGAGCACTGAATCTGCCAATCTGTGGGATTGGCACCACACTGGGAAAACACTTTTCAAAGAAGCAGCCAAGCTTTACAGGGAAATATGAAGTTAATTGGTTTTAGCTGAAACCCATTCTGGCTCACCCCTTCCTTGGCTATCGCAGTTCTATGTAGGCATCTCCACCTCTTGCCTTTTTCATATTTCTAGGGTAAATATTAATAAAAACAAGTTGCCTGCAGAGACCATCAGCTATTAGCTTCACTGCTGGCAGTGGGAGCTGCACTGAAAGAGCCCAGCCAGGACCAGGTACAACTCTGCCCACACCTTCATCCTGCTGTGTCCATTGGGGCATCTCCATCCCATCACCTTCGTTCCGCCGCATCCACTGAGATATTTCCAGACCATCCTCTCCATCCTCCCACATCCATGGGGTCCAGAACTGCTCTGCCATGAGGCAGGAGGTTTTTGTATGGCCCCGTGTCACTGTGTGGTGTATTCGGGGCCGGGACGATGTTGACCGTCCTAGGTGAGTCGCCGACTTCCCCTCGGTCTTTCTTTCCCCACCGCGGAATTTTGACATTTGGTCGATTTTTGGTGATTTGGGGGTCTTTTCTCGGACTTGGCGCCGGGCTGGGGTCTGCCGCCCGTTTGGGGTCAGGCACCATGCCCGGAGTTGGGGGCTCCGTCTCATCCCCGCGGACCCCGACGACTCTGTGCGCGCCACGGAGAATCGCGGCGTATTTTCTCGGTCGACAAGTCTTAAAAATTTGTTCAGGAAATGTGTCTGAGATCTCAGGGGGGAGGAAAATCAGGTTTAGGTCTCTAAAAGAAGTGGGTTTTGTCTTTGTCAAAGAAATTTGTCAGTCTAAAGTCTAAGTCCTGAACTCTTAGTCCTGAGGACTAAGTCTGTCGCCCGTGGTGAGGGGCAGGGGCTCTTCTGCGGGGTCCCGTGGCCAAGGGCGCAGGTGCTGTGAAAGGACAGCCTGTCCTTGGCTGTGAGCAGCCCACAGCCATCCTGACTTCGTGTTAAAACTGCATGACCCTGGAATCTCAGAAAAAAGATTCCAGGGGTATCTTAAAGAGCCCGTTGTCCAGGTAAGACATGTCAAAAAATGGAGATTATTGTGCGGAAAATGCTGCCGGAAATGTCGTTTGTCTGTCTTTGTCTGTAATTTTTTTTAAGTAATTGGTGAAAAATCGCAATTTGAACCAAATTACTCGGGGCTAAGATCAAGAAAAATGTTCTTTGACCATTTCTTCATCAAAAAGTATTGAATTGTGGAGTCATCCTGGTTTTGAAATGGAGATAGAGATAGAAATAGAGGTGGAGATAGAAATAGAAACACTGCACGTTGGAGGAGGCAGCAGAACCACACCAGAAAGACCAAACATCTTTTTTCCATCTTCCTTTGGTTGATTTTTAGGGGTAATTTTTCAGAGACAAGAGAATTTCTGAAAACAGAACTGGGCAGAAAACAGGATGGTTTGTCTGTGAAATTTTCAGGGTTTTTAAAAAAAATTGCCTTGTAAAAGGAAAGAAATGGCATTATGGCAAAGAAATTAAGATTTAGTAAAATATATATATAAATATAGATATGTATATATATGTGTGTGTATATAAAAATATATAAACATATATATAAATATATATGTCATATTTATATTTATATAAAATGTCTCTATATGATATACAGAAATTAATATTCATGTTAAAATGAATAATGCATTTTATAGAATTATATAATGCAGAATGCATTTTATAGAATTATACATCTATTTATATGATACGGACTACATATGTATGCATATTGTACACTTTACATATATAAATTATATTAGCCGTGTATAGTGTATCTAAAACATATACACAAGTGTATATGAGATGTATGTGTATGTGTATGTGTATTACACACACACATATGCACATATTTTATTTTCATATGTGTGTGTGTGTGTGTGTGTGTGTGTGTGTGTATAAATAAATAAATAAATAAATAAATAAATAAATAAATAAAAATTAAATCTATTACAGTTATGAGTGATAAGCTCTGGCTGTGGGGAAAGTCAGAGCCCTCTCTGACCCCGCACTGCTTTCGTCCCTTGCAGGCCAGCCCAAGGTCGCTCCCACCGTCCACCTCTTCGCTCCATCCTCCGAGGAGATGTCGAGCCTGGGCAAAGCCACCCTGGTGTGTCTGATGGAGAACTTCTACCCGCGCCCTGTGACGGTGCAGTGGGTGGCTGACGGCAACACCATCAGCAGTGGTGTGGAGACCAGCCAGCCCCAGCGGCAGAGCAACAACCAGTACATGGCCAGCAGCTACCTGTCGCTGGACGCCAGCAAGTGGCAGAGTTACAATTCTGTCTCGTGCAAGGTCAGGCACGAGGCTGGAAATGTGGAGAAGACCGTGAACAGATCCGAGTGCCTCTAACCCACCCTGCCGGCCCTTTGCTGGCTTCTTCCCTCCCCGCCACTTCTGGGAACAGCGGCTGCCCCCGCCGCAGATGTCTCTGCCCATGTCCGCCCGTCCCCTGCTCCTGTCCCCCCACTGTGAGTGTCACACCAATAAACACCGACACCGAACTAGCGCTGCCTCAGCACCCCTGTCTCTGTGTCCTTCCAATGCGCTCGCTCCCCGCGTGCTGCCTGGCGTCAGCCCAGTGGCACCAGTGTGGAGGGTGGGATGGGAACGCACACACGCTCGTATTGCAGGGGCTCTGTGAAGATTTTGCTCCACCCTGGGGACCCCAGTGAAACCCCCTGGCACTGCCAAGATGGGGGATGAGCAGCCTGGGGCACAGCCTGCACTAAGCCCCCACGCACTCATTGAGCACACGGCCCTGGCTGTGCCATCCTCAACACTTGCTCGTCGGCCTCTGGGTGCCAGGTGCCTTGCAGGCACATGTGGCCCATGGTGGAGGCATGGCCAGCCATGCCCCTTTGCCGCCAGGCCTGGCTCTGTCCCCCTTTCATTGTCACCCTCGTGCTTCTCAGAATGGGGGTCTCTGTGTAGCTGCCAGTTAGCACAAGCACAGCCTGTCCATCACACCCTGTGCCACAACAGCCTGGACTCCTGCATGCCCTGTGCCCTGTTCCCACCCCCAGCACAGCCCTGGGGAAGTTTCCCTGCAGCCCTGCCCCTGGAAGGACTGACAGCCGTGGCTATGCTGAAAGCACCAGTGCTCTGCTGTTGTCACCCCACCAGGGCAGGTAGGAGCCACTCCAGGGACGGGGCTGGGAGCACCCAGCCACGCTGTGCGCAGTTCTGGGGGACGTGTCCCTCACCAGGCTCTTGGGAAAGGGGGATGGCCCCACCACACCCCCCTCCCCAGGCTGTTCCAGGGGAGGGCCTTGCTCCACCAGGCTTTGGATTGACACATGTCCCTGCAAGTGTCTTCTAGGGACACAGAATCACAGAATCCTAGAATGGGTTGGGTTGGAAGGGACCTTTAAAAGTCATCCACCCCAAGCTCTCTGGAATGCTCAGGGACATATATGAGATTAGGTTGCTCAGAGCCCCTTTCAGCCTGGCTTTGAATCTTTCCAGGGATGGGAAATCCACAGCTTCCCGCAGCCACCTGTTTCAATACCTCGCCACTCTCACAGTAAAAAAAAATCTTAATTTTATCTAGCTTAAATTGACCCTTCTTTAGTTAAGAAGTATTATCTCTTGTCCTGTTGCATCAGGGCCTGCTAGAAAGTCTGTCTTCATCTTTCCTATAAGCCCCCTTCAGGTACTGAAAGGCTGCTATAAGGTCTTGTCAGAGCCTTCTCTTCCTCAGGCTGAACAGCCACAAGCTCCCAACTTTTCCCCAGAGCAGAGGTGCTCCAGTGCTCTGAGATCTTTGTGGCCTCCCTTAGGCTAACCCAAGCAGGTCCATGTCCTTTTTGTGTTGTGGGATCCAGAGCTGGACACAGCACTGCAGGTAGGGCCTCACCAGAGCAAAGTAGAGGGGGAGAATCCCCTCTCTCAAACCACTGCCCTCGCTGGGATATGTCTGGCTTTTTGGGCTGAAGGTGCACTTTGCCAGGTCATTATCCATGGATTGCCTCAAATCCTTTGCAGCAGGACTGTCAATTCCCTCGTGCCCCAGCCTGTATGGATATGAGAGCACAGTGCCCCTTCCCTCCTGCTTTTTGTCAGAGAGTTGGCGGCAGGCACTGACCCGACCTGAGCTGCCAAAAGGCACCTCGTGCTCCAAAACAACTTCATTTGCTTTAATCCTGCGTTTATCCTCCTCCTCAGCTGGGCAGAGGAGGCCTTGGCACAGAACAGCCCCAGGCATGGGGCAAAGCCCCCTCCCATCACTCAGCTCAGGGGGTCAGTCACAATGTCCCTTTCCATGTGTGGGGTGACAGGCTCATGGCTTTCCCAGGAAATCCCAAATCCCATCGCTACAGAGCAAACCCATAGGCAGACCAGAGCCCTGGGCTGCTGCTAGCCTCAAGGAAGGAGCCAGCAGCAGAATGCTCAGCCTGCATCGGAGCCAGGGAAAAGAAGGAAGGGCAGATGATGGAGAGATTTGTCCCACTGTGTTTCAAGTTAAGCTTCTTTAACACAGTCTCCTGAGCAGAGAATGCCCACTGCAGCAGAGGTGCAGGGCTGGCTCCTGGGGGGCTCCTGGGTTATGGCAGCTGGTCCTGAAGGTGAGGAGCCCTGCAGCACAGCCACATCCATGCATGCACCCACCCACTGCAGCTCACTGCTGGGGAATGTGAGCCCAGAGATGGCAAAAGCTCCTCTACACTGCCACTGATCCCCTTCCTTGCTCAAGCAAGGTTATTTCCTGACAAGCCCTGCCTTTGGCATTCCACCCCCAGCCCTGTGGTGCTGCCAGGAGAGCTGCTGCCTGAGGCTCTGCCAGCCACAAATGCCCCAATGACTGAGACCTGCTGCCAGGAAGGAAGCTCACTTCTTTTCTGCTGCAAAGATCAAGCCTCAATAATTCCCAATTCCAGCAGTTCTTGGATCACCTTAGCAGTGGCTGAGGCTGCAGTGAATGACAGGGACCCCCATCCCAGCTGTGCTGCCAGGTTTTACCCTGAGAAATGCCATATTTCTGGGGAGGGGCACTGGAGGAGGGTGGCAGGGCAATGCTTTCCCCATGTCCTGAGATTCATCTCGACATCTCGAGAGTAAAGCCCATTCCTTAGTCACAGGACACTGGTCCCAGCTTCCATGGACTCAGTTTGGGGCACGAGCTGGGGTCTTGCTTCAGCTCAGGTCTGTGTGGGCAGAGCACAGGCATATCTCTGACTCAGGGGGCAGGAAACCTCACTAATTATTGATTAAAAGATTTTGCTAAATCTTTTCCATAAGCAAGAACTGTCAAGAAAAAAAAGCCTGATTAATTATAGATCAAGTGGCCCCGGCCTCTCCAGGGCTCCCATCCTCCCCCGCTGCCTGCAACTTGGCAAACTCCCAGCCAGAGTTTTACCCTTAACAAGCCTTCAACAGGGCCAGAGAGCCTCGGCTGAGAATCACAGAGGGATGCAGGGCCTGATCCATCCCCTGGCAGGGAGGGAAGCAGTGCCTGGGAAGAGCAATCTGGATCCGCACCAGCCTCGCTGGGGGTGTCTGGTGAGCAAATGTGCTGAGCAGAACCGAAACCTCCCTCCCCCCCCCAGCTGCAGCTCCTCTCTCACTCTGCCGGCTCCTGCACTGCAATTTTAACAGTCATTTATTTTCTCATTTTCCCAGCTTGCCAGTAATTTTAAAATGAGGGGGATCTAATTTAGTAAATGAGATGCTTCAGGAAGGCTTTAATTAGCTGCAAAGGGAAGCAGTAGATCCCATGAAGGGTTGGAGCTTGGTGAGAGCTGCTCTCCCAGGCTGAGGCTCCCAGATGAGGGCTTAACAAGGCTTTTGGGGGCCATTTGATAAAGCCTGGGGGTTTGGACACCTTGGGCTTGGAGGGGCCCCACAGCTGAGAAGAGAGTGAGGGATACGGGAATGTAGGTAAAGGAACAGGACCATAGGAGCTCTTGCAACCCTCGCTCCCAAACCACTGCCGCAAACCTCAAGCACAAAGCTCTGCCCTGGTCCCCAAACCCTCCCTGGGTCCCCTCCATGACGACCACCTCTGGCCACATTTGTGCCCCAAAAAGCTGCCCTGACCTGCTTTTTTTTAATTGTACATCACTGGGTGATTTCCCCAGGCCAAGCAAGCCCTGATGTCTCATATCAGGAGGAGGTGGGGTCTCTCTTTCTGGAGACGTGGCAGGAGCCGAGAGAGCGCACCTGGAGCTGATGAAACCTCGGCTGGAGAGCCACGGGTGGCGTGGCACAGCCGGAAAGGAGGGGACGGGTCCCGCCTGCCCCCAGCGCAGCTGCAGCGCGCAAACAGCCGCGTTCCTGGAGGCAGCAGGGCCGAAACTCGAAAGCAAGAGCAGGGTCCCAGAATAGCTCCAGCCCGGGCTGGGGAAAATGGGGCAGAGCCAGACCCACCGGGACAGCAGCGGGAGGATGGCACGAGTCCCCTCGCTTTGGTGCCACACCGGGTGACACCCATGGCCTCTGCCGGGCCTGAGCCAGGGGGTGCAGCCCCCGAGCACCTGGAGGGTGCTGCCTGTTCCTGCACCCCATCCTGACATAACCCTGTGCTCACATGGCCGTGCTCTCGGAAGGACTCGGGGAAAGGCTGAGCAGAGCCCACATTGCGCCACGCCAGCACTGGGCCCCGTCCTCCCCCAGGCCGCCCCGCTGTGCAGCTGTGCGGCGGTGGGACATCCCCTGGCTAAATTTACCTCCTCACCCACTACACTCCCCAGTCAGAAATTCAAAAGGGCGCCCCAAAAAAGGAAGCGAAACTGTCTCCAGCGGGTGCTGACGTGTGAAGGCAAGTGAGCACCACGCCGGCTCAGCCCTGAGCTGGTGGCCATCTCTGTGTCCCTGCCTCCCTGGGCTCCCACCTTGGGGTGTCACCACCCTGTGGGGGACGTCAGCCCCCGAGATGGGGGAAAGCTCTTGAGGCGGCGTGGAAGATCATGAGAGCGCAAGACCAAGTTTTATTGCCCTGCAATTGAAAGAGAATTGAATGAAATTAAATCAATGTTTCAGGCTGGTGTGGTCGAAAACACAACCTGAGCGTTCAAGCCCATTTGTGAAGGTGAGAGCAATCATTTGCATAACTGTATCAAAACAGCAACTGCCAGGGCACGCAGCTGGCAGGAAGGTACCCGCTTAGCTGGGGGTTATTTAGATGTGTATGAAACCACACCAGAGCCTGCGGGAGAGACCAGTAAACAGCCCCAAAGATAAGTGCCCGCGCTTGTAAGCAGATTGTAAACAAGCTGAACCGACACAAAAATAAACACCTTTCAGCTGCTTCAAAATATTTATTATTTCAATTTTATTGTGGTGCTAACATGTAATTCCCAGGAGAGCCTCAGCCTGGTCTGGGGCCTCAGCAAAAACCCTTGTTTTCTCTCATATTTGAGGTAAACAGGTGCTGATGGAGAAAGATTTGATCGCGGAGCTGGTGCCCCCTGTCTGGAGAAACGTGGTCACTGGATTGCAGACTTTGTTATGGTTGCCTGGGTGGGACTTTTTAGTTTAATGTTAAGAAATTTCTAGGTAGGGAACGTTGGTGGCATGGTGACAACAAGGTGGTGGCAGTGGTGGCTGAGGGGTGTGATGGGGGTGGCTGCAGGCGTCCTCACCAGGCCCTCAGGAGGGAGCAGAAGAATTAGGCTCACCCAGTTAGGGAGGGCTTTTTATCCAAATTTGCCTTTTTCCCTCTCCACAGCCAGGGTGGGCAGAGCAGACAGCGTGAGGGAGAGAGGAGGAGAACATTGGGAGCGCCCCAGGGCTGGACCCTGCATCCTGCAGATGCGGTGTTCAGGGACACGGCTGGAGCTGGCAGTGTCAGTGTGATCTTGGACAGCTTTTCCGTCCCTAAGGGTTCTGGGTTCCTACCCCAGGCAGCGACACCCTCACCGACAGCTCCCCACGCTGTGCACATGCTGCCTGCCCCACGCCAGAGCCACAGCCCTTTCCCCTTCCTCTGCAGCCACTGTGGGGAAAAACCATCAGGTTCTGCCATGTTTTGGGCTCTTTGGCCGGACCCCCCGGGCTGGCTGTGGGCAGGGGGTGCTGATACACATCACAGCCCCCAGCTGAGCCAGGCACACTCACAGGCAGCTGTTTCGACCGCAGCCCCGTGGAAATAGCCCTTGCTAAAATTACAGCCCGCCAAAACCAAGAGCCCGCCAAAAGCAAGAGCCCGCTTCGGCCAAACACCAGCTGGGAGCCAGGAATAGCCCTGGCCTTGCCACGCTCCGCTGCCTTGGCACAAACGTTCCGCACGTGGCACCCCGAGCACCGCTGCCCGGCCGTGCCGCGGGCAGGGTGAAAGCGGGAAAAGCTGGGGTTTGGCGCCAGGTCAGCAATGGCTCATGAGAGGGGTGCATTGCCATCTTCTCTCCCAGGCAGCCCGGCATTCCCAGCACAGGCACAGCACCTCCCCAGATTTCAGGTCCCAGCAGGGCTGCCCAGTGCGCGCTGAGCCTTTGGGGTGGTTTTGGTGCCCAGCTGTACAGAGGGTCTCTGCTGCCCTGCCGGGCCCTGCCTGGTGCCACTGCTGTTCTCTGCTGGGGACAGCACAGCCAGCCAGGATAGGTCCCCCAGGTGATGGACACCCTGTGGAGAGCCTGCTCCCAGAGCTACTGCCCAACATTTTGGTCCCTGATGCCTTTGCGGGCACAGCCTGTGCCCTCCATGGTCCCCCTGGGCTGGTACCTGGTTCCACTGCCTGGGTGCCCCTCACATCCTGGCCTGGTACTGGGGTGGACTGGGGGGCTGCAGCCTCTTGGGGCTCACCACGGCCAACTGGGCCCCTGTTCTCCCCCACCTGGGGCTGGGCCCACCCTGGGCTGGCCTGGGTATGTCCGTAGGGCAGCTGCCCTGTGGCCTTTGGGCACAAGGGGCTGGAGCTGAGCAGTGCAGCTGGAAATGGTGGGACATGGATGGACATGAGGGAACAGACAGAATGGAGGACATGGAAACATGGAGGGGCAGGGAACGCAGCAGGGAACGTGATGGGACATGGGATGAAGAGAGGGCACAGCAAGGGGTGGTTGGGCAGAGGGAGCATAGGAACACTGAGGCCAGGGACATGAAGACACAGGGCACAATGGTATCCGGACATGGGGGACAGTGCCAAGAGGCCATGGGAGCCAGTGGCACAGGGGACATGGGGGCCAGGGTTATGGAGGCACAAGGGTTGTATGAAGACCCAAAGGACAGCAGCAGGAGAACATGGGGCACAGGGCCATGAGGACACAGAGGACAAGAACATAAGGAACAGGGGCAGAGGGGAAAAGTGAATGGGAGTCACAAAAGAATAGGGGCACAGGACTTGGAGGACAGGGGCCTAAGGACACAAAGGAAAGGGGGAACAGGGACAGGAGGACACAGGTGGTGATGGCAGAACACAGGGACACAGGCACACAGACACATGACACAGGTGGCAGTGGCAGAGACGGGGACACAAGAGCAAGGGACACAGGGACACGAGGCACAGGCACACGGGGCACAGGTGGCAGTGTCAGGGATGGGGACAGGCACACGGGGCAGAGGTGGCAGTGTCAGGGATGGGGACAGGCACACGGGGCGCAGGTGGCAGTGTCAGGGATGGGGACAGGCACACGGGGCACAGGTGGCAGTGTCAGGGATGGGGACAGGCACACGGGGCAGAGGCGGCGGTGTCAGGGATGGGCACAGGCACACGGGGCAGAGGTGGCAGTGTCAGGGATGGGGACAGGCACACGGGGCAGAGGTGGCAGTGTCAGGGATGGGGACAGGCACACGGGGCAGAGGTGGCAGTGTCAGGGATGGGGACAGGCACACGGGTCACAGGCGGCGGTGGCAGGAATGGGGACAGGCACACGGGTCACAGGTGGCAGTGTCAGGGATGGGGACAGGCACACGGGTCACAGGTGGCGGTGGCAGGGATGGGGACAGGCACGCGGGGCAGAGGTGGCAGTGTCAGGGATGGGGACAGGCACACGGGTCACAGGCGGCGGTGGCAGGAATGGGGACAGGCACACGGGGCAGAGGTGGCGGTGTCAGGGATGGGGACAGGAACACGGGGCACAGGTGGCAGTGTCAGGGATGGGGACAGGCACACGGGGCACAGGTGGCATTGTCAGGGATGGGCACAGGCACACGGGGCACAGGCGGCGGTGTCAAGGATGGGGACAGGCACGCGGGGCACAGGTGGCAGTGTCAGGGATGGGGACAGGCACACGGGGCAGAGGTGGCAGTGTCAGGGATGGGGACAGGCACACGGGGCAGAGGTGGCAGTGTCAGGGATGGGGACAGGCACACGGGGCACAGGTGGCGGTGTCAGGGACGGGGACAGGCACACGGGGCAGAGGTGGCAGTGTCAGGGATGGGGACAGGCACACGGGTCACAGGCGGCGGTGTCAGGGATGGGGACAGGCACACGGGACAGAAGTGGCAGTGTCAGGGATGGGGACAGGCACACGGGGCACAGGCGGCGGTGTCAAGGATGGGGACAGGCACGCGGGGCACAGGTGGCAGTGTCAGGGACGGGGACAGGCACACGGGGCAGAGGTGGCAGTGTCAGGGATGGGGACAGGCACACGGGTCACAGGTGGCAGTGTCAGGGATGGGGACAGGCACACGGGGCACAGGTGGCGGTGTCAGGGATGGGGACAGGCACACGGGGCACAGGTGGCGGTGGCGGGGCCAGGCGGAGGGCGCCCCCTGGCGGCGGCCAGGCCGCTGCGGGCCCCTCTCCGTGCGCGTTCCCGCGGCGCCCCCGCGTGTCCGCAGTGTCCCCGTGTCCCGGGGTTCCAGCCCCGAGCTCGGGGGGGGTCACAGAGCCACATCCCCCTGGCGTGGGCATCGAGGGGTCTGCGATGGGGCCCCTCCACCCACGGAGAGCCTCTCGCAGCGACGGCCTCACCCCGGCGGCCTCGCACACGGGGATGCTCAGGAGCCGGTGGTGCAGGGGGCTGGAGCCCGGCCCTGGCGGTGATTCCCTGCAGAAATGATGAAAAACTTCAGCCTGCCCCGCTTTTCTCCCAGATAATGGCCCGTGCTCCTCACCCGTAATTCAGGACAAGGTGGGAACATGCCTGGAGCTCCAGCACATTAATTATGAACCACCCCGCTCACACAGCCCTGCCCCGACAGCTGCAGTTATTCCTGCCAGCACAAAATGAGCTCCGTGGAAAGATCCCTGTGTCCTGCACAAGGACCCCCATCCCCCCAACAGCCAGCCCCAGCCCCGGGCAAAGCGACAGAGCAGCACTGCGTGGATCCTGAGCCAGGGCCTGGGTTCGGCTCTGTCCTGCCTGTCTGCCCCAGCACGCAGGGGGTATCCCCGAATGCCACCCAGACACCACCCCCAGCTCCCTCCCCATGACCTGACAGTGCCCTCGATGGCAGAGGGACACAGCCAGCAAAAAAGAGGCAGCAACCCACTGACGAGGGCCTTGGCTTTATTCCAGTCAATACAGCATGCCCCTGCCAGCAGCTCCCACTGCCCATCTACAGAAACATTCCAGGGCAGCTCCAGGTTTGCAGAGATTCACCTCTGCAGAGATGCAAGTTCACAAAATCTTTGCCCAGCCAAGGTCTCAACGTGCTTTGTTTTCACTGTTTCCCACGAGCAAATGCATCACCTCCATCTCCCCTGCAGCAGGGCCGGACCCTAGGGGGCTGGCAGGAAGAGGTTGAGCAGGGCCAGGAGGAGCAGGGGTGAGAGGAGCTGGTGCTGGCCCCCGTGCAGGGACCCACTGCCGGCTGTGGCCCCCCGGGAGGCAAAGATCCTCCGGCTGCGGAGGGGCTGCGGCGGGCGGAAGTTGTTGATCATTTTTAGGAGCGTGGATCCCTCGAGTGGGAAGTGGAGGGTGCTGACGAACGCCTTCAGCTGTGCAGGGAGAGAGGGAGGGTGGGCAGCCGCAGTGCCAGGCACCCCGAACCCCTGCCCACTGTCAGCCCGCCCCACACTGCCCCAGTGCCAGTGGCACGGGGCCCATGGCATGGCCCCACACCAGCGGGTGCCCTTCCATCACCCCCCACGGCTCTCCTGAAGCCAGATCTGTAGGTAAGCACAGAGGCGGGTCCTCACAAGGGACAGGTCTTGAGGTTTAAAAGAGCTAATTGTGTTTTGGTGCCAACAGTGAACAAATAGAGAGTGGCTGGCCCATGGCTCTCTTAAGAAAACACATTTACTAAGATGCTTGAGCAGCAGACAATTCTTTCCTTCCTTCCCTCCACCATCCATCCCCTCGGAGCCTCTACTGAGCTTCAATGGATTCACTCCCATTTCTCTTTCTGCATGCCAAGGCTGGGCAGGAGAGCAGTATGGATGGGATTTCTCCCCACTGGCAGGTGGCCACATATCCATTACTTAACCTTCATAAAACTAATTAATTGCCAAGTTGCCAGGAGCATTATTGTAGAGACGACTTTCCCTGTGCTCTTGCTCAAGGGTCAGGAAGGACCAGGAGAGAGGTCACCCTGGGGACCCGGCCTTTCGGGTGCTGGCACGTGGGGCTGCACATGCCAGTACCTGCTCCCGGCCAATCTCCACCGGCTCCTCGAAGACAGTCCAGACCACGGCCTCGCTGCAGTCGGGGGTGGTGAGGGAGCCCCGGTAGCGGTAGTAGCCGGAGAGCCGGGCGGCGCGTGGCAGCAGCGTGCTCAGGCGGAAGGTGGAGGCCAAATCCACAGAGTCCCCTGTGGGGCGAGACAGGGGCACTCAGTCTGTCCCCTGCCACCCCCATCGCTTTCCCCTCAGCAGATGAACCCAGAGCCTGGCAGGTTCCCCCACCCAACCCGCTGGGGTGCATCCCTGCCCTCCCACAGCAGAGTCTCTCCTTTCCTTTCCTGCCCTGCCCTGACGAGGGGGCGACTCACCGGCGTGGGAGACATTCCTCAGCCCTGCCACGATGGTATTGTAGTTGGTGTTAGTGGTTTCAGAGACCTGTGTATGGGGAGAATAAGTGGTTGAAGTCAGGCAGAGCCTGAGCAGGGCAGAGCTGGGTCACCCTGTCCTGCCAGGCAGCCGCAGGCAGGACCAGCCCTGCCTCACACGGTTGCAGAGCAGCAGGGAAGGGTTCCAGGGAAGCCGGCCCTCTCTTGCACAGTCACTGGGTTCCCCAACCTTCCTGCCCCTTCCCACTCCCTCAGAACGGCCGTACAACGCTCATCTGGCTGCACCACCAGCACCCAGCTTCTAGGGGGCCCCTGCAGACCCACCTGGAAGAAGAAGCCGAGGACAGCCAGCCCATTGGGATTCCCCTTGGCCTCTGCCAGTGTCTGATACTTGGCATTCATGTGGACGATGTGCATCTAGAAAAGCACAGAGGAGCCAGGCGTGCACAACTGCCCCCAGCCAACACCCTGGCAGCAGGACATTCTGCTGTGGAACCTTCCAGCCAGCTTGGGATGGCCAGACTCTGAGTCAACCTCTCCCAGTAAAGCTCTTCTGATCCTATTGGCACTTCCGTGGGGTGGGTGCTCTGAGGATCAAAGCACCCCAACGAAGCAAGCATCCTTTGAAGGGTGTACAAAAGGGGGCTAGCGGTCCCAGGGTGCTCTCCAGACACAGAACATAAATTCTGCTTTCCTCTGGCAGATAATGAATATTTTAGCGGCGCAGAGCCTCTTTCATCCAGAAGTATCCCAATATGCTTGGCGGAGCACGCTGCTGCTTGCTCTCACTTGCATTCACTAGCTCAGTGCATGGTCCCAGCAGGGCACAGAGCCCCCCAAGCCCCACTGAGTGCCTCGGATGAAGCAGCTTGGGCCATGCACGGTGAAGAAACGCCTCGAGTCAGCTGCTTTTTCACCTCCCAGGTGCCTGTGCAGGAGCACGGCTGAACCCACCAGTGCAGAGCCGCAGAGCCCAGTCACCTGCTGATTGACAGCCTTGGGGTGCCCCAGCATCACCCCTTCCCACCACACCAAGGGCTTGGGCGACCCAGAACGTGATGGGGGCTTTTTCTCACGTACCTCCATGGGGAGCTGGCGCCCGTCCAGGGTGTGCTCGGAACCATTCCCGGCCAGGCTGCCCCAGTGGAAGTGGAGCTGGATCGCACGGTACCTGCCGGGGAGGCCCCCGCCGCTGATGCTGATGTGCTCAGAGGCCGACTCACCCGCCAGGCTCAGCATCACTGCAAGGGCAGCAGGACGGGGTGAGGGGAGGCTTAGGATGGGGAAGAGCCCTGACACAGCTCCTTCTGCCCCGGCTTCATCCCAGCACTAGCATTGATCTGCCTGGGATCCTGCAGCACCTGGGAGTGGCACCAGAGCCAAGCCCCGGTCAGGATGGTGACTGGGGAATTGGGGCAGGGGAAGGTGCCCAGCTTCAGCACGCACCTGTGTGCCCGTTGTTTGTCAGCCTCCACTTGCCGGGGGGAGCCTGGTCATAACCCTCGAAGAGGATGTCCCCGAGGCCACGGTCCCGCTGCAGCCGGCGCCTGTCGATGTTCACAGGGGACTGCTTGTCGCCACCGCATGTGGCTTTCAGCTCCTTCCAGTGGCTGGGCCCTGCAGAGGAGGAGCAGGGGCACCGCGGGCAGCCACCGAACCACCGCTGCCCCCAGACGGGGACGCAAGGCCGCGGGTGGCTGTGTCCCCAACCAGCTCTGCGGTCCCTGCCAGCCCGGCCGTGCTCTCTTGCATCCCATGGGAACTGCTCTCCTGCCCGGCTAAGTTTCCTTCCAATTGATGAGCAGGGGCTCATTGCAGCCTCATCCATAATTCAGCAGGATTTCCTCGAGGGGCCGAGGGCTATATTTAGCCTGGCAGCAGCGTCCACATTAACGCTGGTGAAGGGCGCAGGTTTTAACATGTTTAACCTACACACACTGGTTCTGTCCAGCTGTGACAGGTGACAGCGCAACCTGGCCACACAACTCATCCTGGGGCAAATCCTACACAGGTTCCAGAGTGCCCACACGATGCCCATCAGCAGCTCCTGGGGCCAGGGTCACCATGGCAGGAGCTGGGTGAGGACACGGCAGTGCTGGCAGCCGACCGGACCCACTGCAAACCCACGGAGCTGACTGGGGGCTGTGAGCAGGGTCCCCATGGCTGCCACCAGAGCCAGACCACACAACCAAGCCACGTATGTGGCTTGTCCCCATCGCCCCAGCATTATCTCTTCCTGCAACAAAAGCTCCCCCAGTAGTTCCCCATGGTTCAGCTCTGACGTTTCCCTTCCTCTTGGGCAGGAAAAAACCACAGACACTTGTGGCTGTATCCCACCTCCTGCCCCCCTGGGCTCAGCCCTTACCCTTTATGTTCTCCTTTTTGCCTGGAAGCCCAGGGAGCTGCAGCCTGGCCGTGCCACCATCCCACCAGGTTCCTGGCCTGTGAGTGGCCCCACAGACTTCCAGGTGCCTCCAATAAGGGGCCATTCCACACGGCTCTGCTGCGGGCACACAGCCGGCTCCACGCTGCTCCAGCCGCTTCCCACCGGCCCCTCTGCCCTGCCAAAACCTGTCCTCACTGCCAGCCCGGCAGCGTTAACCCAGGTAAGACCAAGCCCCGCTCCGACAGGGATGAGCGGAGCCCAGCAATCCACACTCGCAAGCCACGGGGCATGTAAACCCAAGAGCTATAAAACAGTTGGGCCGTAACAGCTGATTAAATGCTTGATGATCTTTAATTAACCTCTTACAAGCTATTTGTAATTTGTATTTGTATGTTTTGAGACGAAGTGCCCCCGGCCATGCTTCCTTCCCCATCCAGGCAGTGCTGCTGCCTGCTCAAAGGAACCCTCCTCAGTAGGAACCCTGGATCCCCAGTCCGCCTTGCTCACTGCACTGCACTGGGTTTCTAACAGAGTATTTTAAAACATGGACTTAATTTGTTTCAGGTGGAAGCGGGGAAGCTGGCGCTGCCCCAGGAGCACCTGGACCTGGCTGAGGTGAGGGGTGGGGCTGACTTGCTCCAAGGGGCTCAGGTGTTTGTCAAGTCTCTACAGCAACACCTCTGAAAGTGAAGCTCCTGTAACCATTCCCACGTTTGTGTCACACGGGGGACTTTGCCCTTTTCCATGACACCCTCCCCACTGGGCCTTGCTGATGCCGCCCAAGGTGCTCCCAGCTGGGCACTGTGGGGACACACGAGGGTCTGAGCCCTGCCCAGCCCCAACACACCCACACTTGGCACCACTCACCGCATCGGGGGTCCTGTGAGTCGTAACACCACTGCCCTGCAGGAGGAAGGAGAGCTCAGGGCAGGTGATGGAGACAGGCGCCCTTCCCCAAACCCACCTCGGCCGTGCCCAGCCCCCCGGCAATGAGGACATCCCCCAGTGCAGCCCGGGGTCCCACCAACACTTATGTTCATCACTGTTATTTTTGGCGCCAGTGTTTTCACACCCTCCCTGCCTCCCCCAGACGCTTCACAGGGAAACCTCCCTCAGTATCGCTGCTCCAAGGCAGCCAAACCTCGCTGCTCACTGCGCTCCTTCCCCAGCTCCAGTGGGGCCATCCCCCCTCACCCATCCCGGGAGCCGAGGCAGCCCGTCACCGCTCACCCCGGCAGTGGGGCCCGGGCAGCGGCCGCACCCCCGCGGTGTCCCCGCCGCCCCAGGGCCGGGCTGGCAGCGGCAGGAGAGGGTGGGCAGCCCCGAGCCCACGCTGTGGGGATGGTGGTCGGTCCCGTCGCTCAGTGCCAGCTCAGCCAGAGCTGCCGAACTCCCACCAGCTCTCGGGTGGCCGTGGGTACCACGGGCTCGATGCCGAGTGCTGGTGCAGCAGGTGCAGGGACACCGAGGGGGTGCCGAGAGAGCTGGCGCCCTGCTCCTGCTCTGCTGGCTGCGCATCCACCCAGGGCCATCGGCTCTGCAGAGGGAGCTGGGGAGTGCCCCCCTTCCCTCCTCAGCTCCCCGTTGTGCTCCTGGCAGGAGGCACAGAACACCCCGGTGCTGCCGGGGCCCAGCCCACGTGAAGGGTCCCCGCTGACGGCCGAGGGCAGTGCCAGCGGGCCGGCTGCGGGCGAGCCGAGCCCTCAGCGGCCGCAGCCGCTCGGACCAGCAGGACAAAGGCAGCTCTGCCGGCCTCCACCTGTGCCGCTCAAGGCCCCCGCCTGCGGCACTGCATCCCGAGTCTCACTACAGCGGTACAGGAGACGCCAGCCCCGGAGGAGAACCGGGAGCGGGACAGTGCAGGCGGGACTCCGACGGTCCCCGGAGCAGGGAGCTTGGGGGCCAGGGTAAGCAGAATTCCTGGGAAATCCTCGGACCTGCACGCAGCAGCTCTCGAGCGTCCAGGTAGCGCTGGGCACCCCCAGCCTGGCCCGGATGCCGGTGAGCACCCGGCGCCTCGGCCCGGGACGGCAGCGCCCCTCGCTCAGAGCTTTGGTCCTCGCCGGTGTTTCCCGGTGGTGCAGGTCTGTGGGGTGGATGGGCTGACGCCCAAGACCCCGCTGTCCCTGGCCCCAGCACCTCCTGCCAGCACAGACAGCCTCAGGCGGGCTGAGCCCTCCCGAGCCCGGCGGCGCCCAGGGCCGTGCAGCAGCGGGGAGGGAGTGGTGGGAGGACAGGAGAGGGCTCCTGGGACAGACCAGGTCCCCCAGCCCCTGTTGCCAACCCCTCAGCCCTCATCACCCCTGGACAGACGGGAAGGGAACGGAATAAGCGGCGCCCCCCAAGCCCCCCCAGACCCGCGCCCCCGTCGGCTCCACCCGCAGGATCCCCGGCCCCGCCGCCCCGGGCGCAGCTCACCTCCCGCGGCCGCTCGCACGACGAGGGGCAGTGTCAGGAAAGTTATGCCGATCCCGGTGAGGCCCATGGCTGCGGGGGGCAGCGGGGGGACCCCCGCACCTCCCCGTCCCGTCCCGTCCCGTCCCTCCGCAGTGCGCCCGGCGCTGGGCTGGGGCGGGCGGCAGCGCTGGCAGCGCCCGCAGCCCGGGAGATGCTCAGCTCCAGCCTGGGCTCTGCTCTTACATATTCATCACCCGGGCTGAGTTTTTAACTCCTCGGCTGCTAGGAGGGAGCGGGGAGAGCCCGGCCCCCGGCCAGCCCCCCGCGCCCGCTGGGTCCCTGCCCGCGGTGACAGGGACAGGCGGGGAGCGGGGGCTGGCGGAGCCCACGGGTGCTGCGCCCCCCGCCCCGCTCCCCGCCCGGCACCATCCCGCTCCCCATCCCCAGAGCTGGAGGCCGGCAGCATCCCCGCTGTGCCCCATCCCGCCCCCGCACAGCGTGTGGGACTACAGATGGACTCCATGGACCGGCCTGGGGACAGCAGCTTTGGCCCGACCCCTCCCCATTCCTTGCAGACACAGGCCGTGGGACATTCCCTCCCCCCAGCTCTGGGAGCTGCCCAGCCAGCAGCGGGTCCTGCATCTCCCACGTCTGAGCGTGGTGGTTCCCACCTGGTGAGGGGCAGGCGGTGCCATGGGGACCCGCAGGCCAAACCCAGCTCATGCCCGCAAGCACAGGCCCCTCTCTGGACAGAGCCCAGCGAGCACATCCCATCCTCGGGGCCCGGGCGGCCTTCACAGCCCCTCTGGAGAGCACCCTTAGTGCCTGCAGTCGCCAAGGAGCTGCGCAGTGCTGGGGCAGGATCCAGTCCTTCCCTCTCCGGGGGGCACAAGGCTGCGCTGCTCACGCTCTCACAGCCACGGGGCATTGGCTGGCAGCGCAGGGGGCAGTGCTGGGGCACAAGCTCTGCGCACCCATCCGAGCAGCGCCGCAGCCCAGTGCAGGGACCCCGTGCCGGTGGGGGCAGCTGTTCAGCTCCTCGGCACAGAGTGAGCATCTGCTATCCCATTGCACCTGTCCAGGCGGGTTCCACAGGAGCCGGGATCTCAGCAAGTCGGTAGGTAGGTAGGAAGGGGGTGAGAACACAGGAGCACGGTGTTATCACGTTCTCCTTAAATATCCGTGCCCTGCTCACGCGGCAGAGGAAAGGAGGCCAAGGGGCTCAGCCCGCAGCTCCCCGCACCGGCACCTGGCCCCGGCCGGGAGCACCAGCGAGTCACTGCCAGGATGAACAAACCCGGCAGCAGCGCATGGGCAGCCTCCTGCTGCCGGCTTGGCCGGGGATGGGCTCTGGCTCAGCAGAGCTGCTTGGCTGCCGTGTCCTACAACGGGCACATCCTCAGCAGGGATTCTTTGGGGCACCTTCTTCCCCACCCCAGGCAGCACCAGCCCCGGGCAGTGCCTGGGCAGCGCTGAGCTGCGTTTGGGCCCCGGTGCAGAGCACAGAGCGGCGCGGCAGCACAGGTGTCCCCTGGGCTGGGCTGGATCCGTGCCGTGGCTGACACTTGGCCCCTGCTCCAGGGATGAGGTAGTCTGCAGAGGGCTGCAATCATCCTTCCGGAGAGAGCCGCAAAGGGCGGGCAGGTGCGGCACAGGGTCGCACCGGCTCTGCAGCCTGCTGCTGATTGCTGCCGAGAGAGAGGAGCTGCTCCAGCACTCACGGTATCAAAACTTCCCTTGGAAACATGAGCTCACCAGGTGATGCTTCGTCCTACACGCCCACAGCAGGATAGCCCATATTGCCAGGAGTGGGGAGAAGGCCATGGCTCTTGGGGTCAGAAGATGAGACTCATTGCCTCATGGGCACTTTTTTAGGTCTTCAGGCTTCTTGCAGTGGTGATCTTTAGCAAGAGGGGCAAGAGCAGGGTGTGGAGCTTAGCACAGGCCCGACAAGAAGCGGGAGCAGAGTGAGGAAGCAGTGGGATCTACAGGGTACATGGAAAGGCAGCGGCAGCACCGCAGCACTGTGCCATACCCTGCTCCCACCCATCCCCACTGCTCCGCTCCCCGGGGTGCACGGCTGGCTGCTGGCACCCGTGCCAGGCAGGAGCAACCTCCAGTTTCTATAGGAACCAGATCAAGCCTTGAAATTGCCGGCCTTGCTGACGTGGTGCTGGTGGTGAGCTCACGGCTGATCCTGCAGCTTTGTGCCGTCTTCACAGGGCGACACCACGTCCATCAGCCTGCTGCCACCGATCCAGGAGGTGGGGAGGTGCCCGCAGACACGCGTAGTCACAGCATCAAGGGCAAGAGCCACGATGATGAGAAAAATACCACCGAAAGATAAAAATAGCTGCTTAAGCTGCAGCCATCGATTGGTCGTGGGCACGGTGCCACCTTGGTGGGAACCCCCACCACGTGCGCCGTGAGCAAGCCCTGTGCCAGCAGCTCCTGGAGGTAAATCCTGCACTGCCGCCCAGGAGCCTGGCCGGGGACCCGGGCTGACAGGGACAATGACAAGAACAAGCCTTGAGCTCCAGAGTGTGGTTCACATCACACAGGGATGGGTGCACGAAGAGAGGTGGGCATCCAGAGGGGCGAAGTTCACAGGCAGTAAATACTCTGATCTTTGATTCCCATAATAAGCTGGTGCTAGCCCAGGAAGAAGCCGGGAGCGGGGCAGGGAGCGCAGCAGGAGCCGGCTCCCGCGGCGGCACAAAGGAGGCTCTGTGGCCGGCAGATGCGCTCCGGGCACACGCCGCTGCACAGCGCCTTCATTCATCCCAGGCTCCCGCCGCCGCCGGGGTCAGCGACATCTCCCCCCCAGGGCCTGGCACCCCCGGGGGCACTGCCAGCACACGGCTCTGGCACGCTCCCAGGGCTGAGCGCCCCGGACACGCCGTGCTGAGCACAGCTGCTCATCACCCTCTCAGAAAAACGCGTTTTAAGCCGCTAAGAGCTCCCAGCTGGAAGCTGCCCAGCAGTGCCCTGCCGCAGCACCCGAGGGTCAACACCGGCAGCGGCCTCTGGACACGAGTGTCCCCGGGTGAGCGTGGGGAGCCCCGAGAGTCGGGGCTGTGCTTCGGACAATTCGTGCTGCTCCCTACAGGAACAGTCCTGTCCCCCGGCAAGGGCAAGTCGTGTCTGCACGGGATCTCCCAGCACCAGCAGAGCCCCACGGGGTTCCAGGCCACACTGAGCCCCCCAAGAACTCGACGATACCCGGCAGCTGCTGCGGGGAGATGCGTGTCCCGCCAGGAGCAGCATCAGCTGGAGCCGACACGGAGCTCTGGAGCTGCTCGGGCCCATGGAGCGGCTGCGGTGGCAGCTGCCGTGTGCGGGCACAGGGACGGGGGAGCGGAGCCCGCTGGACGCCTCCAGCACTGAACGGCCCAGGCCCGCAGCACCCCTGCAAACACCGGCAGCCCGGAGCAGCCTCTCCCCTCCGCAGCACCCCTGCAAACACCGGCAGCCCGGAGCAGCCTCTCCCCTCCGCAGCACCCCTGCAAACACCGGCAGCCCGGAGCAGCCTCTCCCCTCCGCAGCACCCCTGCAAACACCGGCAGCCCGGAGCAGCCTCTCCCCTCCGCAGCACCCCTGCAAACACCGGCA
Source organism: Hirundo rustica (assembly GCF_015227805.2). Classification (NCBI taxonomy): domain Eukaryota; kingdom Metazoa; phylum Chordata; class Aves; order Passeriformes; family Hirundinidae; genus Hirundo; species Hirundo rustica. The sequence goes on along the minus strand of NC_053466.1, from coordinate 8,621,477 downwards.
GCCCGGAGCAGCCTCTCCCCTCCGCAGCACCCCTGCAAACACCGGCAGCCCGGAGCAGCCTCTCCCCTCCGCAGCACCCCTGCAAACACCGGCAGCCCGGAGCAGCCTCTCCCCTCCGCAGAACCCCTGCCCCTGGACTCGGCAGCTTCCCGTGGGGCTGGGGAGGGCAGCAGGAATACGCTGCACTTCATCTTCTTGGGTATAAAGCCAAGACTTTCCTAAAATTACATTAATACGTGTGAATCCCACTGGAATCTGTACACACAGGAACTCTTGCAGACTACCTGCTCAAAGTTAAATGCATCTATTGATCTTTCTGCAAGATCACAGCTCAGAAGCGTGATTTAACAAAGCCCTCCTTCACAACGCTGGGGAACCACACTGACGCAGAAATCAGGAGACATTGGAACACAACATTTGTCTTACAGAACACAATTTATTTGGCATTTGGATGAAATGTTTCTCACAGCATCTTAAAAAAAAAAAAAAAAAAAAAAAAAAATTAGTGCCAACCCCAAAGAAGTTAAAACAAAAACCAGTGTCACAGGGACTCAATTATTATAGTATCAAATTTTAATTCTACATGGTATTTCACAGAATATCAAAATCTTTTATACACTGCCACAGTTAAGTCCAGTCACAAACCAACTACACAGGAGAAGCCTGCAAGTGCAGCGCTGGCTAAAATTATTTCCCAGAGGAAGGTAAAAAGCAGTGTCTCATTCTCTCGCAGCCTCCCAGGTGCCCTCAGCCCAACACACAAGGATGGCGCAGCCCAGCCACCTCTGCTGGCATCAGCCCTGACCCACTCAGCACTCGAGGGGCACAGAGTAGGAAATTAAAGCTATGTGGTACCATAGCATGCAGGCAATGCTGACTGTTGTTAGGGGAAGTGTATCTTCATCACCGAAAGCGTCTATTCCAAGGAAACACCTTCTTCCTTTGGGACTGGGGAACATGAGAAGCAAACATGAACTTTGATTCACCTCCTCTACACTCAACTGCTCTAATTTTATGGTCCAGCTCCCAACTTGCAAGGGAAGTTTAAAAGAAATTTCTGCATATTACACATTCCTTAGCTAGGAAGAAAAAAAGACATTTCAGCAACTGAAAAAAGGAGATGCACATTATGGATTGTACGAGGCAACATTAAAACATCAGTGTTTTGCCACTGAGAAGTCACATCTGAAAGATAAAAACATCTTTAAGTACCAGGTTCAAATTTATTTTACATGAGATGGGAAAAGAATGGTAATAATTACTGGTCACAAAAAACATTTTCTTCCCCAAGTACTGAAACAGGCCATCACCCCATGGCACCTGTGGAGGCAGAGCACCTACCGACTTTAAGATACAGCCTTCAAAAAAAATGTCCACCTACTTCATTTTTCATCTAGATCAGTGTCCTGCTGTGCATGGCTAAAGGACAGTCTGAGGCTCAAACTAAACAGGACTGAACACTACACAGACAAAGCTCCTTGCACACCTGAATGAAGGTGCTGTTCCTGCACAACAGAACCCACCGCCCCTGTAACACTTTAACTCTCAGCTCACCCAGTACAGAGCCAGAGGCTGCTGCGAGACTCTGGATGGGCATCACTGACAGAGCAGTGTCTGGGGCTGCTCTGGGAACAGCAGAGACCTCAAAATGGCACCACAGCACGGGGGAGCTGAGGAGCAGCTTGGCCCAAGGCCATAGTGGGACAAGGCCAGCTCAGAACCAAGTGCTGGGACTTGACAACAACTGTGGTCAAGGGCATCCCAAGAAAAACACACCCTGGGCTCACGCAGGCTGCTGGAAACCATGTGGCAATGCCATCTCCCTGCTGGGGCTGCAGGGACATTTAGGATGCACCAGTTAAGAAAAGCATCCAGAGATGTGAATGGCAGTGGGGAAAAATCAATGCAGAAAGTAACTCCACGGATCTCATCAATCTAATGGCAACTAAAGCAGAGAGGTTTTCCTTGGGCAAGCACCAACCCTCTGTCATCGGCACTTGGGACAAACTGCCCGCCAGTCACCTTGCCAAGGGCAAGGAAGGTTTGCTGAGGAGTCCACTGTTGGCAAGAAAATTTAACTCTTCCCCAGTTGGTCCAGCACTCTTGAGTAGTTGGGACATTTTCTGCTACAAAGGCTCTTCCTCCAAGAGAAAGTACTCAATGTGAAAAAGCTACATTAAAAGAGAAAAAAAAAAAGAAGAAAAAAGACAATTTTATTGCCAAATTAGAAGCTCACCGAGAGGTAAATGAGCTGTACTTAGTGAGCTGCTCCGTTCAAGGCAGAATTTCCCTTGTTTACAGTTAAGATGAAGACGGATAGGGGAAAACAGAAAATAGCAGCCTCCTGCCAATATACAAGTGGGAAAGGCTCAGAAGCAATGGGGAAAATATAACACAGAGGCTTCTACAAAGAAGCCTCCATTTGGAATAGCTACAACCAGGAGCCACAATGAAGTTGCCAGTTGTAACAGAGCTTATTTGCAAATAAAATTCACCACAGAACCAAAAGTAAAATACAAAAATATTGAACAGATTCCCGCAGTGTTAGGAGAAGTGTGAGGTAAGGTATCTGTTCACCTCAGCCACAAAATACAGCTTCAGAGACTGAACCAAGCCAAAAGGCCTTTTGTTATTGCGCTAGGATACTACAAAGAACAAATATTCCATCTGGTTTAAAAGAAACTGGAAATTTTCTATTTTGCGCTGCTAACGAAGTATTTTTCAGGAACAGATTGTAGTAGCATAGACTTTGCATCCTATTTAAGTGTACACTATCACAGCCTGTCCTACAAGAGAGTGTAGCCAGCTCGAGAGAAGTATTAACCCTAGAGCCTAATTTCTATCTCAGTGCTTCACCTAGCTGGATGCAGCACAAAGGTTACTGTCTACAGTATGTATAGAGATATATATATATGTGTGTATATATATATCATCACCCAGAAACACACGCACGCACACACGCACTCGTACCTATAAAACTAAAGAAAAATCAGTACATACAATGTATAAAACGTATGAATGTGCTCAAAAACGCACAAAACCCGCTTTATTTTCATACTTCAGAAATGCTCAGTAATTTGTACGCATGGTTCTGACTACTGCTATCCATCCACTTCATTAGACCAGGACTTGGAACTCGGAGGAGGACTCGGTCAGGGATCCCACAGGGTGGAGAACTGCTCCTCTTGTTTTGTACCGCTGCTGCTGGAGCCAGGCACGGCAGAGAGCAGGACAGGGCGGTGGAATGGCTCCAGGCGGAGAGGCTTCTCCCACTCGTGTGCCAGCAGCGCTCCCCAGAACTGTGATGCACGCTCTCCGATGGAGTCAGGGCTGTCTGCAAAGTGTCTGCATGTCGAGACACCAGATACGACCCCGATAACCAAACTCACGGCTTTCCGTGCAAAACGAGTTGAATTGTCAAGACCAATCCCCAAGTACAGTATGAGCCTATAGGCAAGACAGGGAATAGAAAGTAGCAGCATATTCCATGGGGAAAGAGTCAGCTGCACTGGGAAACCACAACAGCGGGTTAGGATTTGTCATACAAGTATGATTTCTCATCATTACTAGAAAAATAGATCACGTACACACCCCCATGTGGTGTTTTCTTCCTGTCCTTCTAGGCTTCTGCCCTTCATAAGGTAACAGGAGACCACTCACAAGAGGCATTCTTTACAAATTCCTTAAAATTCATCTCATCTGCTGACTGCTACAGTAAGTCTAGGAGAAGCACAGGCAATGGGAGGATGGGAGAAAAGGGTAAATTATTTGTACACTGAAATCCAAACTAAAATTTAAAATTGCCTGTAAAGATTATTTCGTATTCATTATCAAAACCAACAGTGCTTGACTTTGGGTTTCGTGAGGGATTGAATGAATCTCTGCCATCTGTAAATTAACTTAGCTTAAAGAGTTCAATACGAGGGGGAAATTTAAGATGACATACCAGACTGAAGCAAACTGCCTTATTGATTTAAGTACACTAACCTCATTACAACCCCTCCTGGGACCTGGATAAATGGTTTGGGGGGCACAAGGGAAATCTCTAGAACAGGGTTGGCTATTTATGGGTCTGAGATAAGGAACAGGTGTCCAATTAGAATTAAACATCACCCAAAGTACATGTTGATAACCATTTTTAAGTGGCATTTGTAGAACTGCAAAGAAGTGAAATGAAGAGGAGGGAACACACATGCTAAATATAGCATGCAATAAGAAAAGCAAGAACAGTGGTCTTTTATCCAGGCCAGTTTTGTGCAACCGTTCACCGTAAAGAAGTTAAACTAGAAAGAAAATACCTCAATCTTCCTTATGGGATTAGAACAAACAGGGGCTTCATACAGTGAACTCAGGCTGCATTAAAGTTAATTGCTCCCCATCCCTTCCCTAAAATACTTCCTAACACACGTGAGGGGTTCTACCAAAGGGACATCACACAGACCCAGTTTTCTCCGTGGGCCAGAAGCTTATCCAACAATACGAGGTTTTGCAGCTACCGACAACAAATAACTGTAATTGCAAATCCTGGTTTTCTCAGTACCCACTTGTCACACATTGCGTGGACCATTCCTCCTCCAGTTCCTCTGGTGTTCTGATCAAGGCAGATCAACACCCCAAGTGTTTTACACAGTGTTAACTCTTGATGGAAAGTGTCCCACTCCATAAAACAGGCCCCCAACTCCCTCCCCTGCAGCTCCATCTTCTCTGCTTGAACAGTGATTGCCCCCACCCTTCTTTTCCATTGTCAGTTTCCTCGGTCCAGTGGTATCCAGCCAAATCCAAGCAGCTTTTTTCTGATGTAGACTTTGATTCCTCTCAGGTTAAGGGAAAAAAAAACAACCCAAACTACCCATACTTCTCACCTCCTCAGAAGTCAAAGGAATTTTCTGCTCTCCTTTCCACTGCCAATGGAAAAAAGGAGCAGTTGTACAATCCATATTTACAGGACAAATTGATTAGTGAATGAATAACGACAGCCAAAAAAACGCGAGGCACAATCCTAATCTAGAACATAAAAGCAGTGTTTGAAAAACAAAGTGGAGATTCCTTCTGAAGTTCAAGCCACGGATTAGTGTTTGTGCAAACAGTTGCTAGAACTCCGAGCGGTGCTGGGCTTTTCACTCCTTTATACAATGGTGTTGAGGGAACAGTGGCTGTGGCGGCTGCCTGTCAAAGTTTCTGCTGGGGTGTTTTCATTTACGGGTGTGTCAGGAGGGACAAGAAAGGTGCTGCTGTCAGCAGAGTCTTCCAGCTCCACTGGAGAAGGACCAACTGAGGGAGGAAGCGAGCCCTCTGTAAGCTGTGGGGATACATCACAGTTTCCTAGTGATGGAGGACTGCTTTGCACAGCCTGAGAAAGAACTCCATCTGCAAAGGACAAAAAAACAAGCAGAATCAGAACGTGAAGTTGATCATTTCATGTTCCCAAACAGGTTTATGACCCGTATTTCTGGCAGCTCGGAGTTTTTCCTGGTGTTGTGCTAATGCACAACAAGATGAGACTGCAGAAGAGGAAAATTGTGTAACAAAAATAAAACTTTGACATATAAATAAGAAGGTTGCACTAATCAGGCTCACTTATCTTGTGAAATATGCCGCTATAAAATCCCAAATTGGAATGATTTCTACAGTATGTGAATATCACAGCTGCAAAACTGAAGAGCACTGGGTGAATCATTAGAAAGTGGTATTTTTGGTCAATTTTTGGGGGGTGTGGGTGGGGGAAGCAGGGAGGAGAGAAAAGGCTGGATACATTTTATCCAAAATCTCTTGTACTTGACATTTGTTCTGCTTCTTAATACCAAACTCTATCAGCCTATCTTCAAAAGGCGAAAAATGGTATCAACATGGTAGAAAAATGGTAACCAGCTAATTCATCCAAGGTAAGGCCCAAAACCAGGTAAGGTTTAAGAGGTAAACTGCTTACAGATTGGATTCCACTGCTAATTTAGGTGATTCAAAGAACCTTCAAGAAAAACCAAGTTTAATGACACATTTTAACACAAGACTCTTCCATCACAGAAACTGGAGATTTTTTTGTAAAATGTCTTTTCCCGTCACAACTGCTAAAACACATGATTATAGGTTTAAAAAAAAAAAAAAAAAAAAATCCATCCTCTAGCCAAAATGAAAAAGTGGAAGAAAAGAGAAATTATTGCCTGCGTACCTGGAGTGGAACAAAGGATGCTGTCTGGATTGACAGAAGCCTCATAAGGAGGAGGTGGGTCATCAGGATGTTGAATATCTGGGTACTTGTAAGCAGTATAGGGTGGAGGGGGATCATGAAAATGAAATGCTCCACCCTCCCCATCATCTGAAAGATGCAGTGGAGTAAGGCCAGTTCCAAAACCATCGGGACCGTAATCAAAACCAGGCATCCTGCGGCCCAAGTTGAAATGGTGCACTGTGTCAAGAGAAGGAAAAGGAGTAAGTGACTTTATCTCGTGCTGTCTTCTTCCGTTTAAGTCAGATCTCAACACTTTTTTCCAGTTTTCACACCCTAGGAACTCATGTCTCCTGAAGACCTAGAAAAGTCTACATAGCCTATTCCAAGTCAACTTGCTGCAATTACACAATACCCTGCCCACCTGCTCCAGCTCTGTTTGTCTTGCATCACATCTAAATTTGACTCTAACCTCTTCAATCTATGGACTATTGTTCACACAGAAGATATTTCAGATTTGGACCACATGCAGACAAAAATATTTTTCCAGTATCCAGTATTCTGAACTACAAAAGTTCAAGTTTGAAGAACTCACCAAGACAGAGGCACAGTCAAGCAAGACGATGACATTCCTCCCCTTTACATACACCGACGTGTCAATAGTAAGCACAAGGTGAGAGCTGATACTCACAATTTGCTCCAATCAAAGACTCAATGCGCTCTCTCCGCCTCTGGCGCAGCCGATGGACCATGAAGAGCAGCAGAGAGAGGATGAGGAAGGAGGAGATGCAGCTCACGATCAGGCGCATTCCACCGGCCATCGAGTCAAACAGGCTGTTACCATCTGTTACATAAAACATATAAAAACAGCCTGTTATTTTTGTTCAAGATGCGTTTTTCTTGATGTTCTCCTGTCAGTAACGGAGAGATAAACGTAGACTGGAGATTCATTAGCCTGGTTTAACACTTCTCCATATTTCAAATATATAAGAAAGTCATGAATCATCAGGTGATTTATCTTTTTACTGCAAGAAGATCTGAAAGTTTCTAAGAATATCTTCCTCAGGAAAAGAGGCAAAACTCTGAAGACTTCAGGCCTTCAAAAATTGGAAAAAGAAAGGTTAATGGCATTTTGCACATCCACTTGTTTCCCTTGCATGGCTGATGATATTGTACTGAAGAGGAAAAGGCTCGACAGCTGGCATATCTATACACCACATAACATCCTAACCCTTCTATTTCCACTAAAAAAAAAAAATCTTTGAAAATTGTCACTGTCACCCAGATGTGTCTATCTAAATTCCACGTGACACCAGTACATTGGGTAGGAGACTAAATGATAGGAACATGGTAATCATCACTCAGGAACTGAAGAGATTAAGGTGAATGGGAATTAAAGCTTTTCCTAGAGTCGTACCAAAAGCAAGTGGCAGAACAAGGAACAGGAGCTCAGAAGTTGGAGAGCTCTATCCCATTGCTAACCAGATCCACACTAGGAAGGCTGTTGTGAACAAACAACCACTGTATTCCCAGCACCAGGCACAAGAGGAATTAACTTTTCACAATTCAATTAATCACACTTGGTTTTGCCTAAGCAGCACATGCACATACAGGTACTCTACATAAATAAAAATTACCTAAAGATGATATACTGTGTTCTTTACACCAACTTCCCATTAAAGAGTTCTGAATGACAAACACACCCAGGTTAGGGGTGGGTAAGGAACAGATGAGGTGGCCTCACAACGTGGTCACCTGCTGCTGCAGGACACAAGCACTAGGATGGCCCCTCTTCCCAGAGGAACCAGCCAGATCCTGCCCACCTCTCCTTTCCCACACCCACTCCAGCTGCAATAGCTTCCTCTGTACTTATCCTTTCACTAACAGCAACCGAAGTTTCATCAAAGATTCCTTATAAAACGAGGCTAAAAGCCTCACAAAAATTTTAAGTATTAATCTGCTACACGTGCTAGTAACAGAAGAACCCACCTAATTTCTATCGTTCCAGCACATGGCTAACAGGCTGGCATTTATTATGTAACGCCTTCTTGGCAACAAGAAATTCATTTAAGAGTGCACTACACATAAAGCTCCAACATTACACCCTCAGATCCGGCTGTGCAGCACAGAAGCCTGGGTGCTGTCAAACCTTTTAGCAACTATTGCTGACAGAGCTTCAGCTGGTGCAGTCACACACCTCCCAGCCAGCACAGCCTCCTGAGCAGCACACACCTGCCCCTGCTCCTCCTCCAGCCTGTGGTGATGCCGACTCCAGGATCACTGCAGAACAGTCAAGGCTCTGAGTAGCACTAAAGTGTCCCTAGTAAAATATACACACAGGGGCAGAGGCCCAGAGAAGCTGACTTTAGTCATGGGATGGATTCTGGTGGTGCATCCCTCCTCTGCAGGCTGCACTGAGAAATGCTCATTAGACTCAGCCTTGATGAGCTGCACTTGGACTAAGCCCTCTTGAGCTTATCAGACACACTGTCTGCTCCCAGCAACTAAGAGGTGTCTAATGAACACCTGTTTTTAAATGAACAGCCTTGGAAATTTATTTCTCTTGCCTGAATAACAATCCAGGAGTGGTATTTTTGTTACTGCACCTTCAAAGAAAGTTCCTGACTCAAATTGTAGCCAGAATGGAAAATTACTACAACTAGAGCCCATTCTCTTGCGACCCTATAAACAGGAGTCCAAAGTGAGATCCTTTTGATCTCTAAACTCCCAGATAAGGGGCTCATGTGTATCTCTCAAACACCAACAACCAGGAGGCTGTGGAGCCAACCAAGGACTGTTGGTAATAACGACAAGAACTGTTGTTAATAACCAAGGACTATTGGTATTAACACGCCATGAGAAAGAGCAGGGTTTGTCTGGAGAAGGGGGGCCTGGTGGAGATAGGGCAGCACTTTTCTGTGAGAAAGAACCATATCACAGCACAGTGCAGGTGCAAGAATGAGTGGCAGGAAGGGGGCATGGACTCTAGGGTAGGATTGAGACCACCAAAGACATCTGAAGCCCACATAAACACAAAACAAATTATTTCAGAAAATTTGGTTTTACCCTCAGTGTAGTAGTGCCCTGCAACTGCTTCAGTCACTAGAAAAGCTTTGGCACATCAGCTCTTCCCAAGTATTCTATTTCCTCTACTATCTTTTCACAGTTGCAGGTCTGTCTAAACAACAGCCACAACAGAAAAATTATTTTCTACCACAACATGGAGCAGCAATAGACAGACTACCTTGGTTTCAAAATATTCCTCTGCTATTTATCTTTGGCTAGATGAGGAGAAGCATCTTTTAAGTGAGTATATCTGTGATTGCTCAGCTTACTCCTACCACTGAAAAGTCCCCCTGCTACCAAGTCCTTCAGTAATATTTGTTACCACTTGTAATCATTGCTCACCCACTCATGCTGCAAGAGCTGATTACCTGCCAACCCAACAGCAGGATTTATTTCCCCCAGGTCTCTCCTTGGGTGATTAATTTACTTACTGTTGATTAGTAAACTGGTTTCTTTCTTTTGCAACAGAGCTTAGGGAAGATACATGAAAGAATTGGACAAAGATAAATACATGCTTATTAAAGAAAGTAATTAATTAATTTTTGTCATCTGGAATAGTCATTTATAACCTCCCTGAAGGAAAACTGAAATGTTTAATTTAAAATTTTCAGTGTTTATCACTATCTGAAGTAACTTCTTTCATCATGGATGACTGCTTGATAATTCCTCTCTAAAAAAGTTACTAAAAAATCCAGCAGAACACTTCAAGCAAGGGTATAATGAAACAGTCTCATTTAGCATCATTACAGAAGAAGTGCTTAAGGATGAGAAAGGATGTGGTAAAACACACTCTTCAAATCAGTATTCATGAAATAGTTAAGACCCACAGCAATAAACAAGGATTAAAGAACACAACACAAGGTTATCCCAGGTCATCCTGTCTGGTGGATGATGCTTTGCTGACACTGTTCCTGAAGATAAAAAAAGTGAAGCCCAAGTCTTAACTCAGCTGATAAGAGTGGGAGGAAGACTTCTGCTTTTTCCCCACTCTTTCACTGACAGACCTGCCACACTAGCTGCAAACATCTGTTAAGCCTAAGCCTCAGAACAAATGTGACACAAGGAGAGCCAGTGTCCTTTAATGATTAATTTCTCTAGTTAGGACCAGTAAGACTGCAAATTTGGAAGCCAATAAGCCCCCCTTTATTTGTAACAAATTGAAATAGAAGCCTCTGATGGGTTGAGCTGACCTTCTGTGTTTTCCACAGGAGCTCAGAACAATGGTTTCTTAATGCACTCAGATAAGATTAGGTTCTTTTGAAATGCCAAAAACTCCAGTATCACAGAATGGTTGAGGTTAAAGGGAACACCCTGAGATCACCTAGTCCAACCCCTGTTCAAGCAGCATCAGCTAGAGCAGGCTGAGGAGGACAGAGTCCAGTCAGGCACTGCATATCCACACAGAAGGTGATTCCACGATCTGCTCCAGTATCTTACCACCCTCACAGTGAACTCCACGTAAGCTACATTTCCTTTCTGTACAGACAAATAACCTCCCCAAAATCGGCACCCCAAAACAGTGACTGACAAACAGTTCAAAGTCAACTTCATTGACTTTAATGATCCAAAACAAAAACCTGCACTGATAGGCCAAATCCAATAACTAAGGTTGTAGGTCCTGATTATTATTGAAACTCTATAGAATTTAAAAACTCTGCTTCCCACATGATCCCTGCGTGAAAACTTCCACGCACATAAATATGCTCACAACCAGAAAAAGATGCTTAATTAGTGCTCAAGAGAGGAGTGTTTTGTTTGTCATGACAACTAAACATGACAAAGGAAACTTATCAGATGCTCTACTAAAAACCCACAGCACTGTCCCTTTCCAAACAGAAAATAATCTACTGCTTCTCCTTTCTAATTAGCATCAGGGATAACTCATTTTCACCAGCCACAGCCTGAAGTGTTCCCCATCATCTGAGACCTTGCCCACGGGGTGGTTGCACCCAGCAATGTAGCAGCACTGCAAGGATGTGCTGTTTCCCACAAAGCTATACCCAAAGATACCCAAGTTGAGCACTCAGCTAATTTTTACTGACAAAACTGTAGCAATAGAGTCTTACCTGGGTCTAGGCAGGTAAATTTGCAGCACTCCTTGGGGTCCTTGCGATACTGCTGACAGCCCTGGGGCCGCTCACACAGAGCAGCCACGCACATCTCAGGTTCACCATTGTGACAGGTGCAGCTCAGACAGGGATCATTCCCTTTGGGAGTGAAATAATAGCCTTCATCGACAATGTTGTCTTTGATATCAACACAAGTCTGGCCTGGAACAGAAAGGCACATCAATAGCCATGGAATCCGGCTTAATTCGTTGCATTAAGCGATTTGTAAACATAAGCAGACCACCAGTTAAAATCCAGGCCTTCACATTAAAGAACTTTGAAAAGAGATCTCCAGGGAGTGGGAAAGATAATGGATGGTCTCCAGGAACACCGAGACGATTTTCAGCTCATTGACAAGGTGAATTTTAGCTATTTAATGGAACTGACACTCTTCCAAGCATCATCTCCAAGAGCAATGTTTACTAATAAGGTATTTAAAAAAAAGAAATAAACAAAACTTTTCTGCCCAAGTTTACTTTGGGGTTGATACTGCTGCCTAATGATTTTTTAGTAAAACTCTGTACTGTGTGACAGCCACACATTATGGTGCTCTTATTTATTAAAATCAAGCAGAAATATAACTCCACCCTTTTTTTTTTTCCCTAATTCACTGGACAAAAATTAGAAAGGGGTAATGAAACCATTTCCAGCTACTTATTTATATGCATACTTAAACACACAGCACAGTTAACACTGAACTGAACCCAACTTACTCCTTTTGCAGAGGAATGAAGATTTCTCATAGCAGTTTTCAGCATACCAGCTGTGTAAACCGTGGTGCCGGAGGGTAGGAAAATGGAAACACTGGAGCTGGGCACAAAGAACGTTTTCCTTTTCACACATAGCCGTACCAAAGATAGGGTCAGGGGGTAAAAACACTTCTGAAGAGCCTGGAACAAGAGACATTGGCATAAGCAGCCTGTGGATATGTAAAGCTTTAGAGAGGCTCTGTAACATCACTCACTTCACGCACACCAACTCCAACACAAAGAGTCCTCCAGCTTCAGCTCCCATTAACAACGCTGCTCTGGGGGAAGGCACACAGCTGGGAGGGAAGGGGTGACTCACAAAGAAAAGAGCCTGCTGCTTTCAAAGTAACGGGGTAATTCTGTCACTGAACCAGGAGAAGGGATACTCCAACATCTCCACGAGTGCTGCTTCACAGAGCCCCATGGGGTTTGCCTGACAATGGTTATCCACCTCCTCAAACCACGCTGGGTTTGGTCACAGCTGCTACCAGTGGAGCAAGAACCCACCCAGCAATCTTGTGCCTGGCACTCCACACACCCACCAGTGCTTCCAAAGACGTGCATCCACCCGTGCAGCCCCCGCAGAGCCGTTCCATGTCTAGGGGAATGCACCAGGGCATCCACAGTTTGGTCCTGTCAGCTCATGAAACAGCATCCTGAGAGGCTCCAAACAATACTAAAGGTGTTGAGGGGATTTTCTGGAGGAGTTATGTTCCACATGACACAACAATAAATCAAAATTTTCAAGCTATGGAACCCTTAATCGCTTTTCAAACAGGCATTAGGAATTCAGAGTCTGCCTCAATACAGGCCTAAGAAAAGTTTCTCACAAACTGCTGAATGTTATTATGTACTTTATTTCGCAGAGGCATCGCTTTTCTAAATATAAAGCTTGAAAACAGAAGATTATATGGTATTGAGAAGGTTTAAATTCATATAATGCGTCAAATTAAATAAAACTAATGACAAGGTTATGATGATTTTTCTGTAATTCGTGCCTCCCTGCTGTGACCACTCTGTCAGCAGATGGCAGTGCAGTCAGCTTTCCAAAGAGCAAAGAAAGCTCCTTTTAAGGAGAATCTTTGTATTCATGTGTCAAAGGAGGTATTTTTCAAGACCCAACTGTTTGAAAATCCTGATCATAATTATGTGTCTGTACCTAAAGGAAAGTTTTCCTTACAGATTTTCCATGGCTACTGAAAACTATGCATGAGAAAAAAAAACTGTTCAGATTAGTTTTCAAATGCTACACCGGAATTCACAGTGCTGACGGTTAAAAAAACAACCTGTGTTATAAATTTTCCATTACTTAAACGAGTAAAGGAATCAGACAGGCAATTGTACACATTAAGAGTTCATATTATGACTTTAACTAATCTCTCGACTGAATTAGTTTAAAAAAAAAAAGTGCAGAAACATAACCTTGCATTTTCAGCAGAGGGAGCTGCTTGTTTTGCAATTGAAAGGGTTTAGCCAATAATGCCCATCAAGTTAATGTTCATTTTTTCATATAAAATGAGATATATTTCTGGGATTATTCAAATTCTGACATGAATTAGAAGTAAACTACCTGAAATACTTCAAAAAGAAAAAAAATCTGTGTAAATTCTGCAAAATTCAAGTGTGTTGTTTTAGTATATAAAATTCTACCAATTTTTAAAAAGCTAAAACCTCCAAACATGCCACACTAGTGTGCAAATACTAGAACCAGGAATCAGTTCAACTAAACATTCACCACAAAGAATGAGAAATTACAGAGCAGTTTCCCTTCTCTCATCTTAATCAAGGGGAAAGCCCAAATAAACTGACACATGTTCTTTTCATGCCAGCGTGAAAACCCATAAAACTTAAACTTTAAAATAAGATGTGTGTTGAGTATTAAACTCTCCCACTTCTACCCTACAAAGGGAAGCAGTTCACCTATACTATTTCAGTATTTATTATCAGTGAAAGAAGTCATGTTGTTCTTGCAAATCATGCTTGTGCTCTAATAGAGTTTCCACGGGCACTGAACTAAGCAGTAATTTGAGAGACCCACCTTTATAAGCTACTTCCCAGTGACCTTCCAGAGAGTGATTTCGATTGGTGATCACGTACTGATATCCCACCCAGAACCTGCAAAACAAATTAAGTTACATTCTAAAGATACAGCCCAAAACCACAGTAACAAATTAAATTACACAGAGCCTTCTGATGTCTTCATGTGTAAAAGCTGATTTTTAAAATATTCTGATGACATTTTCCTTATCTTTGTGGCCCATACGTTGGCAATGTAGCGAGACTACAGTTGAGGAACAAAGGAAAATACTTGATAAAATACTTAGTAGTTTTCTAGATTTACAAATTATAACTGACTGTGTCTTTTATTTCTACTGATAAGCAGCACCTTATTCTGTTGTCATGGCAGCACTTCAGTATCTCAAACCCAAAAATCACTCAGCAGCATCCAGAAGTCAAGTATTTCTGAACATAAACTTAGGTCAGACTGTTCTGGATGAAACCATTTAACTCTCCAGAGACAGAAATACACCATTACTCAGCCACTCCTGGTTATCTGTCACGGCAGCCCATGAGTGGCAAAAACCCCACACTCAGAAAAAGAAGGAATTGTTTGTTGTGAACTAACAGAATGAAATATCTAAAGCCACCCAAACACGGTAGTTGCAACTCAAAATACCTTTTTTTACTTCATTCCTATCTCAAAGTTGCTCTTTGTTAGAGCTACTGGTACTTCACGGAAATCAAAATCTTGTTGAAAATTTTAAATAATTATTTCTATACAAGGTCGTGCAGCAGCATTGTTAAATCCACCTTCCCTGATGCAATTCAAGAATACCTGTACATTGCTAAGACAACCTGAAGATAAGAAGACTCTGTTGAATTGAATTATCTGTTAATATTAATTAAAACATAAACTGCAGATGGGGCACTGCCAAAGAGCCAACCAGCACATTCACACCGGGCTATTCGCCTGCTGTCAATTTTACCATTAGATTTTCTACACAAACTGAACCACCAGTATTTGTACCACACAGGAACCATTCTCTCTAACATGAGATCTTTGTCCTTTTCTCCCTACTCACCTATGCTGGTCCTTCCTTACAAATGTTTTTTCTTCCAAGTCCCACTCCTGTGCCAGGATGAACCTCAGCTCCTGGTCTGCAGTGAAGGTGGCGAGGGATCCGTTCACCCGCTGACATGTCTGCACAGCGTCCCAGTAGTTCTCCCCATTTAGATACACCCTGTAGCAGCTGGCTGTGCCCTCATAGTGGTGCCATCCTGTTGGGCACTTTCCTAGGAAACATGAAGAATAGAAGGGAAACCATTCCCCCCAAATTAGGATCTTTGAGATAATGCATCCTAATCAATAATCACTGGGACGCGTACACTTCACCTCTGCAGGAGGAGGTGCACACATCACAGATCCCTGAAGACTTACTTCACTACAGTTTCTGAAAAATGTTGATTTTTTTTTACATGTTTTAAAAAAGATGAAGCTCCTAGTAAAGTTCCACCACATTGTCACAGCCTTTAAAATCTTTAATTAAGACTGACTATCTACTGTGGAAGACATTTCCCTGCACATCTTTATAAAACCAATAAATTTGATCAATCCAAGCAAAAAAAGAGCAGCACAAAAATCCTGGAGGTGACCAGTTTAATGACTGTGTCTTTCTATTAGGTGATTAGCAAGCAACTTGCTGTGAAGTTTTCAACCTACTCTTACAGTAGGTTACTCTTACAACAGTATTCACATAATCCTGCTCCCAGAGTCAATCATTAAAGATGACAGGAGTTCCAGGGAAATTCTTGGTTGCTTTGGAAAAAAACATCACTGTAAAGCAGATCTTTAGGAATTAAGAAGGTGATGGAGTGAGCTGCTGTCTCTGCCTTCTCTCAGTTAACTCAGCTGAGGGAACCTGAAACAAAGCCTTGAGGCATTTCTGGATGAAACAGGCCTGTGGGGTTTTGACCAACATTTTTGGGGGTGATGGGTTACTAATAAAGGGAATCACAGGAGAGGAGGATGACATTTAAAATAGATGTGAAGTATGATTTTAGCACACGCATCTGCCCTATTAATTTTGCATCACCTAAGAAACTTAAAATACAGAAAGTGTTTTCTGTTCACTGCAATTCACAGTTCTGTTCTCAAGCCTCTTTATTCTGTTTTCGGTAACTGCAATGAGTTGTAACAGAAAATTGCAGCTCTGGTTTCACAAAGAGGATTAATAGGGACACAGCATTCTTTGCACGTACTGGTCTGCTACATAAACCAGGCAGGACAGATATAAAAGAAATGCACAAAGACCTGAAATGGCATTGCATGTCAAAGCTTGGTCAAAAAGTTATGAAAGAGAAAAGACTATGACCTTTTCATTTAAAAATAGCCTAAATTTCTAAATTAATTAGCAGAAAGATGGCCCAGATTTCCCAGTCTGCAACTTACTGCTAAAGCGGACAGGCTGTGCCACGTTGACCGTGTGGAAGCGGGTGGTCTCTCCTCCTCTCCCTCGATTGTGCCTCGAGTCCACATTCTCCTTCCCATGGTAAGTTCGCTGGTCCCCTGTCAAACCTGGGGACCAGGAGGGATAGTTAGTACTGGTGAAAGATGCAAGCAAAGGCAGATTTCATTTTAGTAAACTTTCTCTGGGTTTTAATTCAAGACGTATGTGATGCATGACTCAGGTAAGCAAAGATGGCGGGTCCCTGCAATAACAGCTTGGCCATTTTACTCAGCAGGTAACTGAAACACCTTCAGCTGAAAACAACCAACAAGCCACTACATGAGTTGCACAGGGTAAACAAAATAATTTGGCAGATTCTCACCAGCCTGCAATTGTACACAGAACGCGCTGCTCATCATTTCAACTGCTGCAGCAAATGCATCATCCCCGGCGCATTGTATCTGTTCCTGTTTCCAGAACTACCCACTCCCCAGCTGCTTTGTTCCTTAGCTGTGTGTTCAAGGACATAAGACAACTCCTCCAATACATTTTCCAACGCTCAGAGATGTAGGATGTAATTAAAACCAGGAAATGAGACCCATCTTCAGCCAGAAGAACGAGGCTTTTCTATCCACTCTCAAGCTTCTAAAGGAAAAGTTAATTGATGACTTCTGAAATAAACCCCCACACACCCTCATCTCGGTGTCGGGGTAACAGGTGTACACAACAACCGGATTCAGTAACTCAGGAAGCACACAGTGTAAGATGTTATTCAAGAAAAGGGCCTGGAGGGCTCCAGGTGCCTACCAGGAATAAATAAAGAACACCCAGTTCAGGCGGAGGCACTGCAGGGTGGGCCAGAGCCAGAAAAACCAGCAGGTTCCTAAGCAGGAAGGCTGGCACGGTGGTGGAGAGAAACCTTAGAGAAAGATGGAGATGGGCACTGAGAAAGATTAATGTGGAAACAAGAGATTAACCTTAAAAAGAGAAAAATTAAAAACCCAGGAATATAAGCATTATAAATATCTACTTGTATGTTACTTAATACTACTAAATGTTATTGAAGGTAATAGGGTTTAACCAGCACAGAGCTATGCAGACATTCATTTCGCTATAAAAAATCTGCTTATTTTCTTTTAAAGCTGATTAGCTCCATTTAGCCTCGCTAAACCAAACAAAGTCATGATCCCAAATAAAGAGAAGCTGCAGTCTTCTTCAACAGGTTTAACTACATCTGTTTGAAATATATATGAAACCACGACAAAACTTTTTCTTTTTGCACCGTCTTTGGAAAGCAAGAGATCCACAGCAATTCCATGGTAATTTAAACACCATTTGCAGGCTGTTCAGCGCATTACCTGGGGGAAAGACCTCCACAAGACCCAACATCAAACAGTATGCTCCTTGGAACAAATGTAGCCACTGATGAGCAAAAAAAAAATCCCTTGCTGGAGCCCAGGAAGAGCAGAGTCGTTTTGCATTCCTCTGGCTCTAGCATACTGAGTTTGCCCCGGGTTAATGGGATAAGCAAGGGCTATTTAATTATCACGTTATCCTAGGAATTACATGTCTACAGAGATCACCCATTAAGGAATCGCTGTGCATAATACACTTGCACAGCCTTACAGGAATAAAGCAGCAATTCTAGTGTTCAGTCTTAGAATAGGCTACCTATCACAAGCAAGAAGTCAGTGCCAAGAAATTCAGACAGTGTAGATTTCAAAGGAAACAAAATGGTAAAATAATTTGACAGTGAAGATTACTGATTTTTTATTACTTTAAAGGCTAATCTATTTTTAGTTTTAGAATCTGGTTTTAATCCCAATGGTTCAGTAGAACTACTTACACTATGATTTTCAGAGTGATACTGAGACACTAAAAAAGCAAATCCTCAATTATAGCACTACTTTAAAAATAACGCTAACTAATGTAGAACGCTTTATCAAATTCAACTGAGCTCAGCACGGGGAGCTCTATTTTCCCATGGCATTAAATGGTAACAGCTAAACCCAAAGGACCAGTCAGAACCAAACACATGAAGAATCAGTTCCCTTTCAGAAGGGAGAGCAGATGCAGCACCATATGGCTGACCCTCCGCAGCTAAACACAACGCCCACGAGGACTTAACAATTTATCTCCCCCAGGAATAAAACAAAAGTTCACAGGTTTGAACACGCAAGGTTAAGGAAGGGTTACACAGGCTAACATCCTAAATCAACAGAATTTATGCCAGATGCTTTGAAAAATAGCTACACAAAGAGAGTTCCATCAGTCGGCACCCAGGAAGCGGAACTCACTCCTTCCTCAACATCTGCCCTTGTCAGCAGATTCTCTGCTGAAACCAGGACTGAAGTGGCACAAAGCAGCCACCACAAGTCACTTCTTCAAGCCCAACACCGTCAGCTGCTTAATAAACTGCTGCTCCTCAAATATTAAACTGCTTCTATTTGACCTGAGTATCTGTCTCCCAAGAAAAGCAACGACTGCACCTTTTTTCAGGGCAATAGAGATGCTAACAAGCCTCTAAGTCACTTGACTGCCATGAAAAGCTGCTGCAGATTCTGGTGGCAAAGGTGTAATTGGACTGGTTTTCTATTTTACTTTTACAGTACTCTGCAGAAGAATTTTCCATGTACTTTGCTGTTCCTACTTCCTTTTCACAAATAATTTTATCTTTAAAAATAAATTAGAGTGCCATGGACTCATCTTTAGATAACAACTCAGAAGATCAGAACCTAACCATGTTTGAGTGCTCCACAAAGAAAAGGCCATAATTTTCAATGTTTACATGCACACTTCATATCATGAAAGCAATGAAATTTTGTAAGATCAGTTATTTTCCAAGATCTTTATTCTTCTAAATACTACAACCACAGGCAATAACAGCAACAGCGGTATTTTTATTAGGCAAGACAGATACAGATCTGTTTCTTTGACTTTGTATAATTACTCCAGAAATGTCATTTGCTGGCTAGTTGGTGCAGAAAATGAAAAAAAGGGTTCAAGGAAAAACTCATGGGGCATTATTTTTTTTTTTTTTGAAATTAGTGTGGTGAACATAAGTAACCCCCAATCTGTTTCCCAATGGATCAAGACACAATTAGTATTCACCCAGCTCCTTCCAATTTACAGTTGGTATCTAATTCACTCCAGCACAATTATAGTCTAAGTATAGGGCTATACATCAAGAGAAAGTTGTCCAACAGTGGTGGGTCTCTGGCTATTTTCAGTTGTTTAAAACTTGAAGCTACCAATTCAGAATTGAACTTTGCCATGCTGATGGCTCCTTCTACCTTTTGGAAAACTCCTGTGACACAGATGTCAAGTTACTCAAGCAAAACCCTTCATAAGGATGGATGTACTATGTCAAATGATGTCAAAATCAAACTCCTTGTGAAGAAAGCAGGACTTGCCATACCTTATTAGTTCCAAGATTTGAGTTGCTCCTTTTTTAAACACACAGATTCTCGAAATTTACATAAAAGCTGCCTTGTCCCCTAAGTTTCAAATTTTCTGTCCAGCATATTACCTACTGAAAGCTTAGAAAGCCTCTAATTCCATCTGGTAATTTGAGAGGTGAGAAAACTTCAAGATCAAGTCCAGTTTTGTGCCTCAGTATTCTGAAATATAGTTCAGAAGCTCCTAGAGAGGATTGATTCTTCTCAGATCAAGCAGCTCCATGCTGTGTGTTATCAACTGTATTGTGCTAGGACATCAATGCCAGGCAAGAACAGAATCCTGCTGTGATTGAGTGTAATTTAAGGTAATGGACTGGCAGAAAACAGCTTATAATTAAAACACCACGAGGCAGGGTGAAAAAAATAGGAGTTCAGCAAGGGCTCAGGAAAGGTGTAGAAATGCTCAGACATTTTTATCATTAATACCTAGCTTTTAAAAAGGAGATGTGCTAAAAAGTGCACAAATGTCAAGAGTCACTTCAACCACACAAAATATCCTTGGCGAAACAAAACACAAAGCTGTTTTTGATCACTTCAAAACAGGTTGCTGCAGCTGCTGCTTCATCAGAAGGGAAAGATGTAAAACTGATATGGACAGGATTTATGAAGGGCACTCGAATTTAAGACATCCATTTTCATTCATAGGCAACAGAAAAAAACACCAAGCCTGCAGTTTGGGAAAACACAGCCAGAGTTATGCTAAACCCTGCTCTGCTCTGCCTCCTGAAAATGAGTTAGACCAGAAGGCCTGCAAAGAAGGTAGGATATCTGCAGAAGCTGATCTGATATTCTGGTAGAAGCAAAGCTGGATATCCAATAAGCAGTAAAAAGCAAACTGCAGATCCCTTCCCTCTTAGGGGTTTAAATATAGAACTTTTAAAAAGGTGAAAAAGTTAAGTTTCTACTTTGATTGCTTGTGTAGAAACATGACAAAAAGTGATTAGAAATAATAAATTCCCATTTGTAAAAGTCCTTGTTTAAGATATTAATGCCTGTTTCTACCATTTCATAGAATACACCACTTTGGGATAAACTACATTTAGGATCAACTACTGTTCACATGGAAGAGTCCACAAACTTCTTGAAGCTCCACTCTAAGTAGAAGCAAGTCACAGGCACATGCTGCGTAACAAACCCTCCCAGCAATTTTTAGTATTGCTCACAAGGGCAAGCAGCCACTGGTTTTAGTCTGTCAGAGAGATGAATTGAGGGTAATCACTGCTGCAGATTCCACTGACACATGGGTGCCTGGTGGGAAGGGCAGGGGGAACAGTATTTTGCACATGGCAAATTTGGGACTGAAAGGAATTCCATGTTTTAAAGCTATAATGGCAATATTCAGAGAAATATAGCAAAAAATAGGCATCTCGGACACTTAATCAGACTGTCAATTAATTAAACGTGTGACTTAATTGTGGTCTGAAAAAAATGCCAGAAGAAATTCAAACAAAAAGCCTTACAATTTGGAATGTTTTCTGTACGTCAGCCAATACACGATTACTAAACTAATTTATTAATTATGGATCCTCTTCTTTTAATAGGACCTTTGTTACTAACACAAATGAAATTAGACCTAAAAAAGGTAAACCAACAGTGGCAAACAACTTTCAATGGCTTAGTAATAAATCTTTCGAAACACCAACATGACTAAGTGGTCATTGAAATACACTTTTAACACCACCACAAAACCATAATTCACTGCCATTGAACTCCTCCTAGTTGCTCATGTTGGAGTGTGCCATTAGTGGCTCGAAGGCTGAAGATTAACAAGCTTCCCAACTAGATTCAGGGCCCTTTCTTGCATGCTTTCCTTTCATACTTCAGAGAGTTTTCATGCCTTTTAATTTAAAGATGTAATTCTCCAAGTTTCACAAGTCCAGGTGGCTTCACTAACTAGCTCTTTTAGTGTTCAGCCTGCCTTTATTAAGGGAAGAACTTTTTAATTAAAGTATTTACGTTAAGCTGAATCATCACACAACTGCTCATCTAATCCAAAGGTATTTTCTAAATTTAAAGCTGCATCATTTCTTGTTAATTCAGGGGCCGAAGAAGAAAGTTGCCACTCCTGAGTATGACTATGTTACTATTATTAGTAGCATTAGCTCCCCAATCAATGTCCCAAGACAGTCTCTCCTGTGACTCGTCACGTATGTATTGCTTTCCTCAGCACAAACACACTGTGCTCTTCCAAACTGATTCTGTCCTCAGGTTTGCCTTCACTGATGTTACTTCTCTTCTCCCATGCACACCAACCTCCCCTTATTCCTGACAGCTCTGAGTAACACCTGCCCTTTGACACCCGTTGCAGGTCACAGTGCAATCCCACCAAGTTTTTTGTTACAGGTAGAACAGTTTTCACATCCTACACCAGTAGTTCTTGTTCCTCTGGTTCGCTGGCTGCGCTCCTCTCATTACTGTGCAAATATCTCAGTTCTTTCACAAACACCACACCTGATTTCTGGCTGTTTTACTGAGCACAGCCTTTTCACCAATTACTTATCTAATGACTCCTCTCATCAAGAGGAATAATTTCCTTCTCTCTGCTGTCCAGCATTTTCCCCTCTGGTATTTACAGACATTTTTCTCTTCCTGCACACAGACATGGTGGTGAATCAAGTCTCTCCCACATTTCATTTCTTTAACCTTCAAATTCTTCTCATCACGTCAGGCTAGACGGTCCAGTGAAACCTGCACCCCAAACACAACACCAGAACCTATGTACTGAGAAATGTTACTCCCATAAAATCCTCCTCCTATCCATATACCAAACATGCTTCGGAATTCCTGTCCTTAGTCAACACTATCCTGGTGTATACTCCAGGCAGCAACTTAAGTTGCTGATTAACACATTAGGAACAGGAGAAGATAAAAATAGTTTTCTACTAATGTGGAAGTTCAAATGTTCCCACAAGCAAAGCCTTCAGTGCTTTTTGAGTCAATCCAAACATGAACATGACTCTGCCTTCCCCTAGCCACTGAATTCCATTATCCTCCAGAATTTTATTAGGTCCATAGCTTTTTCACATTTGGCCAAAATTAGCTAAAAAGGAAGAATAACAGCACAGCTGTAGAAGCAATTTTCTTTAGGACATCCACATTGTAAAGAATATCCTTAAATAGACCATCAATGGCACAGCTTAATTTTCAGTGTCAGAAGAAACTACCAACTGCTTTTCCCCTTTGCTGCATATTCACACACACAAACTAACGGAAAGTTTTCTTGAAAGAGCACTGACATTCTTTTAATTATTTTTCCATAGTACACACTGAGGAGAAGGCTAACTCTAGTACAGTTTCAAAGACAGAGTGTTAGATTTATTTCTCTAATTCATTTAGATAATATGAACATTTCAAAGAGTTTGTTGTTGTAAAACATCAATGCTACTATTTTGCAGCACCTCTCTAAAATAGCTGAGAATTGACTGATGACAGACTGAATGCTGTTACGGCAATGCCACAGAGTTCACATGATTCTCTGCCAAGAAAATTAAGTAGTACACTGGCAAAGAACTTCTTAAAACAGTTTTTGAATGTAATTTAATCAGGCTGAAAAGATAAGAAGTTTTGAATTGTGCCACAGTTGAATTCATGCTTTCAGATACCTGTTTCATTGTTCTTAACAGAAAAAAAAAAGCAGGTCACTTCACTTTTAAGATACACAGAAAGATCCTCACTAGCCTGTTTTCCAAGAGCAACTGAACAACTGAAAATGTTCAAAATTGTGATTGTACAGTCACAGCATTTCTTTGCTTGTTTTTAAGCACAGCTCAATATCCAGTAGCTTTAGCAGAGATCCACTGCTGGTGAGAGGCTCCTCAAAGCATATGGTCATGGGAGCTTATGAAGTGCAAATACACCAGCTTGTCTGGCAGAACAAAGTTCTCCACTTAAGCACAAGAAGCATAATCAGAACCAGGAGCAATAAAACAAGCTCCTTACCCAAGTCCAGCAATGTCACCCAGCACCGTCTGAGTGATATACAACCAAATCAGTAATTCCAAATTTAACCACAGGCTTATGTGGCACTTCAGTTTAATGGCAACATTTTCTCCTTGTCAGGAAAGTCTCTTTTTAGACCACATAGTCTCCTCGTCTCCAGGATACCTGCTCTGACCATAAGAACGGAAGGATAATTCAGACAAGCAAACAACTATTTGTGGCATTAGCTGCTCAAAATGAAGAGAAGCCAGCTCAGTCTTTGTTAATAACGGCTACAAATTCTACCAAACAATCACCATCAGTTTCAAATAAAAATAACCAAACAACCTGAAAGTGTCAAAGTACTGCTGCAAAGTAAGCTGGCACAGGGCTGAGCACTCTCTTAGATTTACTTGCCTGGACAGTCAACTTCATCGCTCTCGTCCTCGCAGGTGGGCCATCCATCACACTGCCAGTTTGAAGGGATGCACTGAATGGTACCACTCCGACACGCAAACTGCCCTGGGGTGCAGCGGAGCTCTGGGGAAGGAGAAAAAAAATGGTGCTTTGTTTGAAATGTTATTTATTCTTGCAAATTTATACATATATTAATCATCTGTCATGTAATGGATCACTGAAGCGTAATGGAAAAAAAACCCTCTGGTTAACTCAGCTTGTTAAAAACTCCGTCAGATCTCTTCATGTCCTAAACTGCATGTTTGTGGTTTTAACAGACAGAAGGGTATGGGAAATAACTCTCTCAAGACATCCATGGTAAAACCTTCCTGATAAAGATAGCCGGTGAGCAGCTATTACCACAGCATTACCCACTTCTTGTGGGGCACTGAGGAGTGCTTTTTCAATATTCTCAGAGCTGAAGTCCAACAAAAATACATTTCGATTGTTAAGCGCTACATTATGCAACAGCCTCAGAATCCTATTTCCATTCTAATCACTGTGTATGCCAGAACCCACTAGACTCGCACAAATGTCCAGTCTGATTCAGACACATTTCACAGAACTACTTGTAAAACAGTATCTATACCCATGAACCTGTTTTCACTTTCTAGCTTCAGCTCTTTGGTAGAATTTCTCCATGTAATCATATCCTTTACTAGGAACTGTCACTATCTGCAAACATGTAGCTCCTGCATCTGCGAGTTAACTGCCTACTTGCTATCATTGCACTGTCACACCTAATTAGCATTATAAAAAGTACAACTTTTAAAAAACTTTTCGTTTTTCAATTCCATCCATCAAATGCCAGAACCTAATAACTCAGCTTCATTTTACGTCCCTCAATATATTTTGCAGGGAAGAAAAAGGTCTGTGTACAAAAGTGAACATTACTAAGCTTGTTCACAGCCGGTCTTCATTGCCAACACCATCCAAAGGCTCACTTTTGCACCTGACAATCATCGTCCATCTTTCTTCTTGACAGTGGTTGCCAATTTTCCAACCATTGTTTTTGAGCAATTTAGCACATTTTCCTCTCAGTGAGCTGCACCAATCCCAGATAATTTGTGTCTAGAGAATGAGTACTTTTTTAAACAGAAAAAAAAAAAAAAAAAAAGTTTATATCTAAACCACATTGATTTTGAATGAATCCAGCAGGCAACTGTCTTAGAGAAGGAAATCACTAAAAGAGAATTTAAAATACAGGTATGCATTCTCTCATCCACAGTTTAAAACCTAAGAGCAGACTGTAATTGCAGTTGCTATTTCTTGAAACACATGTCTAAGTTAAATCAAGACAGAGGTCACACTGAAGTGTTCAAACAACATGATTGGGTATAATAAACCCAGTCATCAGGCACTCTCAACAAAAGCTGTACACATACACCTAATAATTGGTATAATATATTGATAACAGCCTTCTAATTCGATGTTAGGCTAAAATCCAGTCCTACTACCGGTTCCTCTATAAAGCACAGACCTGCTCTTCTAGAAAAATAAAAGCAGGCACATCCTCTTAGCAACCACCTACTCAGAGCAAACATTCAGGTCACAAGATGCTAAGAACTCACACAGACCTGCCAGACTACTGATGGCAACAACAGACCTGACAGCACAACAAGAGAGAGCTTTACTCAGCCCAAACA
The DNA here is from genome assembly GCF_015227805.2 of Hirundo rustica. NCBI lineage: Eukaryota > Metazoa > Chordata > Aves > Passeriformes > Hirundinidae > Hirundo > Hirundo rustica. Next base: position 8,595,465 of record NC_053466.1, on the reverse strand, counting down.
GCTGACAGAAAATGAGCACAGGGGAAAAAAAATAGAGTTCTCAGTCACAATTACTTCCCCCTCAGAAAAAAACCACGAAATGATTTATTTATTTAGCCTGAAAAGGGAAAGAGGAATAAAATGGTTGGGGGGGGCGGGTAAGAAATGGAGGAAAAGTTTCACTGGCCCAATATAGCAAGAGAAATTTTTAAATCTATCTTTAAGCTAAATAATTTCAAATTTAATCTCTATGAGTGAGTTAAATCTCCTTTTAACTTAGAGGAAAAAACCCAACAACACAGAAACCACCAAATCAAACAAATACAAAACCTCAAGCTGAAATTAAAAGCATTCTGATTACAAGTCCACAGCAAAGCACCATTTGGTAAATCACTGCAGCTTCTTTCGCCACTTTTGCACAAGGTCAGGACACAGTGGGAGGTTCCTTAGAAAGTCTTGCTACTACAGTTTCAGAATTTAGACCAGGCCCTGTGGTAGATCTTCTAACACATCAAAGATTATTCTCAGCCCAGCTCCAGCTTTCCACCGCATCCACCTGTAGTTATGACAAAAAACAATACTTTAAAATAAACTTGATTTTTTCTTTTACTGCTTGATTTCAGTGGAATTCACACATACACCCTGTGAACAGTTATTCTGCAGCCTTCTGGCTTCACAGGCAGCATCCATCAGGAATGCCAACCTGCACACAGGAAAAACAGTCAAGAATACTTTTGTCTGTCTGCAATTTCATAGATGCTATTACTATTTTATGTGCAATTACATATGACTGGTTCAGATAAAAGGATGACTCCATCTCAGTATTATGGGCATTAAAAAAATGCCAGCTACATGCTGTAACGTCAGTACTTCCTGTATTAGAGACACTCCTCTCTGAAGAATGGGGATACATGGAAGAGTACAAAACATTTCTATTAGAACACCTTTCAGACCAGCTGTACCATTGTTCCCAATGGAGATCATGCTGTCATATGCACTAATTATTTCAGACCAAGGAACATGAACAACTACACAATTCTGCTGCAGAGGGGGGAAATATGACACAAAGAAATACTGTGAAATTAAAATGTCTGTCAATAAACCCTCCTGAGCCATCCCAACCCAGAGCCATCAGAGGGAAGATACAGACATAAAAATAGACGGAAGACTGTGACAAAGCTGTAAGATACCTAGCCAAGGAATGGAGATTATTTGGGAGAGGCAAGGATGTGCTGGTCTCCAGGACCCTGTGAAACATTTCATGTCAATAGCTTATTTTTAAGTTAAAACAGCAGATAAATTAAAACATCTCAAGCCCATCTCTATCACAGAAAAGGCAAGCAGTGCCAGCAGCAGGACAAGAGTCAGGAAGATGTATGAGCAGTACTGAACAGTACAACATTATGTGACCATCCATCTTTCCTGGAATGCAAGCAATCACTTAACACGTGGTCAGACTTTGTACTTTCCAGCAGGGTGGTAAATAAAAACTATTTCTTCACCCATATATTTTCAGTTCTTTTGAAGAATAGCAAAGATTTCAAAAACATCAGTCCATTTCTGTCCTTAAAGCCAGATATCCCTCACAATTCACAGCTGTTGATGGTAACTCACAGCAAGAAAGGATGAAGACAGCACCTTAAACTATCACCTCCTCACAGCACTAAAACTGTATTTCCACCAGCTGTTAAATGCAGAAACATTTCATATTTTCAGAATCATTAGGAAATACGTAATGGCACAAGTTCAGCTAAGAGCAAGCAGCTGTTGGAGCAGAAGCACAAGACAACATTAAGCCAAGGGCATCAACAATTGCCTCGAAGTGAAAATGTGGAAATGCAACCTCCCCCAGTGTTCACGTATGATGTGATGAGTGGCATCAGCAGTATTATGATTCACATGTGCAATTCTAACATAAAAGGCTTCTTTTTCTTTCGAATGCAGTCTTTGCTCTGCTACAGGATGAAATTTAGTACACTGAAAGCTTATTGCAGAGCAATTAAATTCATCTGGTATTCGCTGGGAAGAAAGGAGACAACTAAAACACTGAAAATAGCAGCAATTGTAGTTTTTGCACTATACGGAGTATAAATTTTAAAAACATCACGAAGTTCAGGCAGTGTCAGAACATGAAAACACTTGAAGCAGTGAGATGTCATGATAGTCTCTTCATTTCACTATCTCAAAGCACTTCTACAACATTAACCCTCGACAATCTTACTGACCAGTGCATCCTCCTGCCACGGTTACAACAAAGTACAGAAAAATTCAAGAGCTTGCCAAAGGCTACAGACAAGATGAACCCGTGGGAAGCCAGCTGTCCTGACTGCTGGTTCTGTGCTTTCATGATGAGACTGTGTTTATCCCCTTGACCCCAAGCAACCTGCTTGTTCACCAGCACCTGTGCCTGAACAAAGGTCTGTCAGAAACATTAAGTAACAACAGTGTGCTCTCTGGTAACACTTCTCCTGTTTCTCTGCTAGAAATAGGATACAGAAAACAAGAAATTCCTTAACTTAATATAAATAGAGCCAAAAAATTGAAATCAGATTCAGACCATCAATTCTACAAGCTAAATATATAACCCAAGATAAAACTCACTGTCAAGTGATGGCCAAAAAAACCCAATACCAATTTGCTGGGACATGTTATTAGATAACATAACCTGTCCATAAGTCACTCATCTGAAAGAAGTCTTACCAAGGCTAGTTGTGGACTTGTAATTCATATTTAAAAGAAAACTTACAAAACAGTTGGAAATTTACTTCATCAAACCAGTAATGACAAGATTATAAATCAATTTAGACAGTGCCATACAAACAAGAGGCCTTCATCTGCATTAGCTGTCACATATTTTTCTAACTTAGCCAACAGTGAAACCAACAAGATTTTTGACTAACAGGAAAACTGAGGTTTCATAGAGGAAAAACCTAATCTTTCAAGGTGGTTGCTTAAACGCTCACAGAGAGCTTTTGTTCTGAAGATTTTGCCCATTGCATGTTCAATGCCAGCTGTTTCACAGAACTCATCGTGTATTTCAACACAGGGGTCAACTAGCTTTTTGAATTTTCTTTACAGCAGGATAATTTCCTGATTTTCTGCTAAGTACGCAAAAAAAGGAAAAAAAAAAAAAAAATCCCATTTACAAGAAGCATTATCCACAGGAAGGACTTCATGATATATGAATAAAACACACATGCACACCTGCTCCCTCTAATTTCCAGCCAGCTTCATGTGTTTCACAAAACAAACAGATTTTCACCACTATAAAATGATTCAGGAAGCCCTTTCAGGTTTAACAACCTCATGTACTCCCTCTGTGTAATTGAGAACATTTTCCTCCTGGAGCCCAAGCGCTGAGAAGCTGCAGTGCATCCTTCCTGCAGCAGATGCACACCGGTCAATGAGCTGCCCTGAGCATTACACTACCTGAAACCTGCATTTTCTGCATCATTTTTTAAGATTTTTGAGGTTCATTTGGACTAAGACACCCCCTGCTCACATCTAAACCGCAACCAATTTTTTATTAATCTTCCCCCTTTTTATGCAAGACATAAGAGATGAATGGTTATTTATTGTTTTGTTTTAAAGAAATGTAGGAAGGATCCATATCCAGAATGTAAAATTACCTTTTCAACACATTACATCTCATTTTAGAGCTTCCAACACCAAAGCAAGGCTGTAACAGACACATGAGACAAAGTGTTGATTCAAACCAAGTTCACTTTGCTGGTTCAGTTTCCTAAATGAATGCGATCAGTTGGCTTTGAAACAGCAAGCTTTAGATCAAATTAGCTACTGTCTGTCCACATTAAGTCAGATCAGCTCTGATTTGTCCCCCTGCAACCAGAAAGATTGCACGCTCCAGCTAATTCAGCAGAAATACAGCTGTACAAATCCAGTATCCATTAATGTGGAACTGGGGCATCATAATAGTTGTCTGCCACCAAAGACAGAACATCTACTAACGTGTCTATCATTTTAAATATTTGTTCTAACAGAAAACATTTAAACAGTTGGGACCTTTGCCTCCACAGCATCAGAAAAGCCTCAAGAGAGGAGCAGGGTGGCAGCTCTGAGGCACAAAAGGCTGGTACCACGTCACACACCACTGGGGTGAGAGAAGGAGCAATGGGCAAGAGCCAGCAGCTGTAAACATTTCCTGCAAAGATAAGCTGCTGGGTAAATGAGAAAACTTTGATACTGTTTTAGCAGGTTTATCTATCCTCCTTCAATTGAAAACAGAGATACAAAAGAAATTCATCTGGAAGAAATGTTATATCCAATAAAAATGAATGAGGCCCTATCTCAGGCACATGTAATCAACATCTACTGTAAAGCATTAGGTGAACACATCAAAGTACTCAAAATCTATATTTCAACCTTATATTTTCAAGACACCAAAGATTGACAGTACAGAAACCTGTGGGAAAAGAAGCACTAGATCCAAAAGCAGAAATGGATCCCTGACAAAAGAACATTCCTCTCACCTATGTTCCTAGCTCTAACATATAAACCTCCAGCAGTACAAAAACCTTGATATCACAGCAATTCACAAATTCAGAGGTACAGATGAGGAACCCAGAGGAGGCTGAAACTAAAGCCTCCAAAATATACCTCTCAATTCAACTGCTTTGATACAGAAATTAAACTCAGTGACTACAATCACTGATTATGAAAGTTTGGGTTCTTCTGGCTGCAATTACTAACTTTTCTTTATTAAAGGATTCACCAGTTAGTCCAGTCTGATACATTAAGGTAGTCTTTTAGTAGCTAAGACTACAGATGCACTAGATGTTAATGTTTACACAGCAAGTATAGATTTGAATCTATTTCAGTTTTTAACACAAAGAAATGTATTTTTTTATTTGCTACACTAATTGTTCTTGTCTGCTGAGCTTCATTTGTATGGAAATTGAGATTTGATTAAATGTACACCCAGCATTTAATATTATTTCAATTATAAGCTATTACTCTGAAATTCATGTACTGGAAGAGATAAGCTTGAAGTACATGGTTTGGTGTTATACGTAAGCTTTTAATGAACAATGGAAGGTTTGTGTGTACATCAAATTTACTTTGCTTATTTTGATCACATTTCTCAAGGTCAGACATGATCCTCTGGCATCATTTTTATTTACAGACCAAAGGAAAACAGAAGACAAAAATACTTCCTCCTTTCTCAGTGTAAATCATTCATTGTCCCAGACTGGGTGAACTAACCTGTAAGGGAATATTCTGTTCAGATTTCAAGAGGCAATTACAGTCATCAAAAGCTGATTAAGCATTAACAAAAACTCTTAACTACAAGTGCTTAGACCAGTAACTCTTCTTATTCAGATTTTAACTTGTCCAACAGGTCTTTCTTATGTTTTATAATACTCAACCTACATACTTAAGACCTGTACCTACATGTTGCACTATCCTTTCATATTTTAACACATTTAGGAACAAGTTTACTAAAATTGAAAATTGTTTTTTTCTTAAATCACAGTTTCCATATAACCTGAGCCGTGCTACACTGCCTGAGTATGATCAGATCCCAGTCCCTGCCAGCAAGAAGCCCAACTCCTTAAGTCCTTCACTCCTGGAGATTCTGCTGAACACCAGCGCTCACCAAATGCCTGCAAACAAGCAGAAACAAAACAACAGAAGGAACACCACACCCACTGCCATCAAACAAACACACACAGCTCTTTATCTAATATTTATGCTCAAGAGGAAGCATAACACAATCAATATTGCTCTAGACTGGTATTTACTGCAGTAACATAAACTTTAAAATACTCTTAATATTTCCGACACTACGATATCATGATGGTTATCATAATGCAGTCCTCAGCAGATATATGAAAAGAACTGTCCTTAAGGTAATCCTCTGTACTTAAAAAGCAGTTTCCCTAACTTGGATGTCTCCCAAATCCACAGGTGAAGTTGAGTGGAGCAGGTACAGTGTATCTCACAAAATTCCTGAAAATCTGCCAGCCTGTGAGGAGCAGGGCCGGGCGGTCCTGCCCCACCTCCACTCGCAGTGGCCAACACCAGCTGCTGAACAGTTCTCAGGGACAGAGAAGCTCACTACAAACTGCACCTGAGCACGTTCTGACTCCGTCTTTGAACAGGTTTTCATGTTTTTAATGTGTCTTTGAGGTACCCCCAATCCCATACAAGGGCTCTGCTCCCAGGGAACAGAAGCCATACGTAAATGGTGTTTCCTTCAGCTCCAGATCTCAGAGAACCTTTCACTAACCATTCATTTTCCACAGGTCTTTGAGTCACCTGGTGAATCTGACATCCATTATGTATTTTTGAGTTTATCATTATACCACCCACTGCTGCATTCAGTGTAGCAGAATAAATACCTACAGTACTTTATAACTAAGTCACTGTAGGAGGAAAGCAGACTGTAATATCAACTTTTCCAGAGAAGAAAACTATTTGCAAAGCTCATGTGTCACCATCAGTTATTCATTTCATAGACAGTTTATTGAAGTTTCTCAGTAAAACTGGTTCTATTTACTGTTCTTCAAATTAAAACCCTATAGAATAATTAAAAACCTTCAGAAAAACTAAAAGCTAGAGAAAAACAGAGCATTCCATTTTCATGTCAAATTCCACAGAAGATAAAAGGCTTGGCCATTCACCCATGATACTGAAAACATGCTTAGGTAGTGCCCTTAGATCATGTAGCTTTGGTTCATCAAGGCTTGAGTATGAAAGCACAACAGCACCTGATAGCACAGAGTCTGGGGGGGAAAAAAGGCCACATTACATGCTCATAGCCAAAACACAGCCCACAGCTATCATCAAATCTAATTCCAGCTCCTGAAAATGAGAGATTCTGAAGTTATAATCCCATTTAATAGGAATCTATCAGTCCCAAAAATAAATAAACAATACATGTTAGAGGCATTGGCATTTTCTGCATGACCTCAGCATGCTGCTTCATGAAGTAATTAAAATTGTGACAGCATTCCAGCTGAAAACTGTAAATCCTTAATGAATAACACTCATCAGCATTCAGTATTACTCAGTGTTCTGTCACAGTAAGTTATGCTAGATCAGCTCAACATCTATCAAAAGATTTTACAGCACAGTAAGGAATGGCAGCAGTCTCCTTCCCCTCTCTCTCTCATATCTGTTCTCCAGGTACCCACCGCCCAGAGCTGGAAGACAGGGACAGGGAGCAGAATGCAGCCCCCATAATCCAAAAGGAGATGTTTAAGTGACCTGCTCTGGCCACCCAAACACACACAGATCTATGGGGCTGGACAGGACCCACCCAAGGACACTGAGGGAGCTGCTGGAAGTGCCCACCGAGCCACTTTCTGTAATTTACCAGCAGCTCTGGCTAACTCAGCTGGCCCCAGCTGACTGGAAATCTGGCATATATGACAGCCAGCTGCTACTAGAAGGGCCATGAGGTGGATCTGGGGAACTTCAGGCTGGTCAGTCTGACCTCAGTGCCAGGGAAGGTTATGGAGCAGATCATCCATGAAATGCACACACAGGACAAGCAGGTGATCGGGCCCAGCCAGCATGGGTTTAGGGAAGGCAGGTCCTGCTTGACTAACCTGATCTCCTCCTAGGACAAGGTGACCCACTTAGTGGTCCAGGGAAAGGCTGTGGATGTCATTTACCTGGTAGATTTTAGTAAATCTTCGGCACCACTTGCCACAGCATTCTCCTGGCTAAACTGGCTGCTCATGGTTCAGAGGATATACCCTGCATTCAGTAAAAAACTTTCCAGATAGCAGAGCCCAGGGGAGACCTCACCACCCTCTACAACTCTGGAAGCAGGTGATAGCAAGGTGGGGGTCAGCCTCTTCTCCCAAGTAACAAGCAACAGGACAAGAGGTATTGGCCTTAAATTGCATCAGAGGAGGTTTAGATTGGACATGGGGAAAAATTTCTTCACCAAGAGGGTTGTCGAGCATTGGAACAGGCTGCCCAGGGAAATGGAGTCACGATCCCTAAAGATATGTAAAAGAGGTGTACATGTGGCACTTTGGGACATGTTTTACTGGTGGACTTGGCAGTGCTGTGTTAATGGTTGGACTAGAGAGTCTCAAAGGTCTTTTCCAGCTGAAACGATCCTAAGATTCTATATTTATTATACCTACACCCTGCACAAGCTTGGAACTGACCCAATTTTTCCTTGCTCACAAGTGTCATTCACTGCAATTCATTGTCTGCTCTTTGTCTGGAGGGCAAACTCAAGGCCAGGAAGGATGGAAAAGAGAAAGAGAAATGACTACAAAAAAATAAAAAAGCAAAGGCAGGCAAGAGACACGGCATTCAGCCAAAGCAACAATATCAGAGCTTCTTGAATGGGAATCCTGGCTACAGTTTTTTAAGACTTAAAAAATACAGACTTTGAGCTTCACAAAAGTGGGCCCTTATTCCTAAGACTGAAACAGAAAAAACGTATTCCCCAATTCTCCAGCACTGCTAAAACCAAAGAGAAAACAAACCTTGCTACTTGAACTAAGCCAAAAGAACCCTGTGAATTAGGCAATGCAGCATTCCAGACTGAAAACCAGTTTATTTTCATCGTGAGAATACCAGGCTAAGCAACAGTTTTGCACTTCTCCCCCACCCAAGAAACTGTTATATTATGATAATAAGTAAAGAGGCAGAAGGGAAAAGCAAAATACAGCACAGGCACGAAGAGCAGTCAGTACAAACAAAACCAAAGCCATTGGTACTCAAGAAGCCTCTAATATGGCTCGAAATTAAAGCCTACTGCTTCTCCATACTAACAGCCTCGTTCAGGACTTCGAGCGTCCTGTACAGCCTTAGGCAGGATTTCAGTGTTGCAGTACAACAGTGACAAGTCACTGCAACCTGTGCAGCACTGAATTTTTAACCCTTTCCCTAAAGAAAGCTGATGAGTGAAAGTGCCAATCACACCTCACAAATTCACAAAACAATTTCAAGCCAACTTGAGAGAAGACCAGGAACAGGCAGCGTATGCCTTTCCACAGCTTACACAAAGGAAGGAAACGATGACCTCCTTGAGCTTCAGAGGGCAGGAAACCCCCACATGGCTGGCACTGTTCAGCAGGTGCCAGCCGGCTGGCACACCTGGGTGTCACACTGTCACCACCGGGGGTGCTTTCCCGGCTGGCAGTGGAGGGAAGTGGTGAGCTGGGGTAACTGAACCTTTGCAAGAAACCCTGCAGGACTCCCAGCTTTTTCATGCCAGAGGACGTATTGTGCATAGGCAGAGGGACACAGGCAAGCTGTGGCCTTATTACATCGGTGTCAGGCAAGGAGGTACAGCAGAGGAGGTACAGGCACACAGACAAGCCCACTGGAGTCCAGGTTTCATCAAGCCCCACTGCTTATGAAACATGCTCACAGGAAATAGTGCTAAGTAAACAGCACTATTCCTTACACAGAATTTAAATACAGCCACACACACACCATACTAATTCTCCCAAGAAATTAAACAACAGAGAAAAAAAATCCATTAAGAACATCAGCAGTGATATACTCAGCAAGGCATCAACTGTGTCCAGAAAAGAGCACCATCAACAATAGTGCTTTCTCCTACAATCTATATACCAGGTCAGGGCAGATGGATTATCCCACACACACCACAAATCCTTCAACTACCTGGGTACCACAGCTCAAAGTACTTCTGTATCTAAAGCTCTTGCCTGGCAGCTGCCCACCCAGAACTAGTCCCAAGAACATCTAGGCATGCGAGATGGTTCCTCTCCTCTTCTTGTATCCTCAAGATTAATACATCCTACCAAATCAGTCTGGATCAGTATTTGTTCATATACAAAACAGTTTCACTAAGAATCAGCAGAAGAGGCTCTATTCCCTTTGACCAAATAAATGACAGGTGCACAAACAAACAAAATCCCCCAGCAAATAAAACCAACACAAACCCCAAGCCCACAAAAAAACCCCAACCAAACAACTAAAAGCTAACAAATACTCTACAGAAACTCATTTTTCTCAGAGGAAAAATTCAAATCCAAAATTTTACATGAACTGAATTAGTATTTTCTTTAGATCACGTTTCAACAAGAAGAGAACCCAGATGAAACACGATAACAGCAATTCAAGAACTGTCAGAGCAATCAAGGCTAATTTGTAGCCACCATTAAGTTTAAAGTAGGAATTGCCAGATTTCAGCAGTATTACTTAGCAAGCCCATTTACTTTCAGCAAGACAACACATGTTCCTTCTTTGCAGGAAAACAAAAAAAGTTCCTATCTCATCTTTTTTTTTTTTTAGTACACGAATCAGCAGTATTTAACCATATAAACTTTCAGCACATGAGCAATCCTAACAAATCTAATGGAGATATACAATTTAAAGCTAAGTATGTACTTCAAAAATTTTGCTGAACTAAAACATGAGGAATTGCAGTTATATTTAAAGTAACTTTATTTAAAGTAAAGGTGACAAAGTTCTACCCATGAAATCAGGTATTTTCTAACTATGACACTCTCCAAAAACTAACTTTTTTTTTTTTTTAATTTTAAAACCAAATAAACATGGAAGAAGTTCTTTACAGGGCCCTAAGAAAGTTCAAGGTCTTAAACAAGAATCTAACAATTCAGGGAGACAAGAAAGCTGTGCCTGAGCACTATTCAAATGCAGGTCACACTAAAAAAAGCTTTTGCTCCTGCTTCACTTCTGTTCTTCACATCTTGTAAAAGACTCGATGAGCAAGCACCTAGAATACTTATGAGCAAAAATTCAAGACAGAAATATTATGACCTCAAATACGGAAACCCAGTTTTACCCTTTGCACAAGAACTGGTGCAGTGGCTGTCGTGTACTGGAGCAAATGGCTCATGCTTTGAATAGCATTCCCCTGCTCCACTGAAGCTGAACACGGCAGGAATGTGGCCAATGTCAGCCACAGCTACATCTGTCCACACTGGATGAGATCCTGTGCTCCCCTCTACCCCAGCAAAACAAATACCTGAGGAGAAATTCCTCATATTGAACTCCTAAGTTTAATAGTTCTACCAGAAGTCAGCAAATGCAGATCCAACCCAACTGCAAAAAGCCACGTAGCCCTCTGAGTTTTCTCATCTCCCACACCTTCTAACACTCAAGTACTGCCAGCACTCTTCAACATCTTTTATGCCCACGTGTCAGGTACTATGGCACAAAACTTGATCTTTGCCATTTTAACACCAATAGAAAAACTACATTCAATTCCATCACTGCTCAGAAAGACAAAGATAGGCACTACAGCACTCTTGAATCATTTCCTCCAACCTGCTTACTGCCAGAATTGAGGCGGCATGATGCTTCTACTGAAGTCTCTGATCTCCCTCCTGCAAGATTCCCAACATTTCAAGAAGATTTTCCCACATCTCATTAATAGAGACTGTTATGTCACTGATTTTAATCGGTGAAGAGAAACTTAAGTGTATCAAATAATTTCACAAATTCAACAGAGAGAAAACACAAATGCAGTTTTGACCATCCCTAGATTAAAGCAAGCTGCAGTAAGTTTTAGAGGTTTAACATACAGAGGGCAAAATACTACTTGTGCACAAACTCAAACCCAGCAGGTGTTAGAAGCAGGGTTATTTGTTTTCTTTTAAAGTGTATAAAAACTGACAAGTTACTTTTAAGTCAGAAGAAATCTTTTTATTTACATTGCTAAAGAAATATTAACACAGACCAAACACAGAAATACTAAGGGACAACACTAACTCAGTTTTGCAGCCAGCCCAGAATACTCAGCATCGTTCTACTAGAAATGGCACTTAATCCCATTTTTCCACTCACTTTGACTTTCAAAGAATTCCACTGGGCACCCCAAGTAACTGGTCCTATAGTGGGAAATGCATGAGGAAGCACAAGAGGTAGTGTATGAAAGAGAAGGCAACACAGGAAAAAAGAGTTACACAAATGGAAATATGACGAAGAAAAATCAGTTAAAGGACAAAAGAGCAGCCATCAAAAGCTACTTCTGTATTTCCACCCCCTGAGCTGGCTGACAATTCTCAAGCACAATAATCAATAAACAGAACAGAAGCTAAATATAATATTAGACCAACCAATTTTAATTTTAATTAAGTAGGAAGTTGAATGTTATTTAGTTTAGCTACAGATAATGAAGTAACTATCAATTGCCATTAAACTTAAAACCCTATCACTAAATTATCTGAATGGCAGGTAAACACTACTAATAACTTTATTAGGACTTCCATATAGCAAATACCATTAAAACACTGTTCATGAAACCCAGAATGATCAGGTTGACCCTTTAAAACAAAGAAAAATTTAAAGTTTCACAGGAAATCACAAGATGCCAGAGGATTTCACAGTTCGGGGAATATGGATTAAAGGTTAATCCCAAACTCATGTTTTTAAGCAACTAAATTGCTCAAGTCCTGCTACAGTAAATCAATGACTTCACCAACTGATCCATGATTCCTCCTGGACTTGGGATCCTCTACAAAACCACCACTGAACTGCAGCGAGAACATGTGAGCCTGCCATGCAAGGATCCAGCATGAAACTGAAACCCTTGCAGAGGAAGGCCAGGAAGGATTGGCATTGGCAAGCACCCACCACACCTGATTCTACCAAAAACCTGGCATCTGAACTGTCCTGGAAAACTGTGAATCTGTTCTTCAAAGCTGCAGCTTATGAGGGACCTGTGCATTAGACAGCATTTATACAAATAATAAGCTATAGCTGCAGAACAAACAGACTGGCAATTAGAGTTACCAAAAAAAATCTGATGTTTGGAGCCTACCACAGGAAATCATTAACAACGTGCTTGACAAACACCTTCTGGGTTTGCCAGATTTTCTTTTGGGACAGGAAAATGGATGACCCCATCTCTTATACTCCTTCTAGCCATAATTTTCTATCAGTCTACACAGAATGGAAGATTAGCAAGGCTCTTCCCGTCACAGGTTAACTGTTCAGATCACACAGGCAAAGATCTGCAGAGCCTTTCATTAAGCCTGCCATTAGCTGTGCTCTGTTGCCTTTTTATCTAAGCTCTTCTTTGTCCAGGCTATCACTGCAAGAACACAATGCACCTGTCCACTTCAAAATACAAAAGAGCCCCGAGCACACACATTAAGCCTTGAAGGGCAGGAGCTGTTATTCCACTCAGTTCCTTCTAGTTTCTGCTCCAGACAGAACTTTCAGGTATCAGAACCTCCACTTGGGGTACACAGGTCTGCACTGCACAACGGGAAGTTCTGCTAATCGCAGAAGTTATTCATATGCACCTCACAGAATGAAACAAGAACTTATAAAAGTTGCAAGAAATCACCACGTAAAAACCCCAGAGACGCGGGCATTACTCCAAGATGGATCACAGAGGTAGCTACTATGCTTGCATTACAATTCAGCATCAACACCAGCCCTAACAAAGGTAACACCAGGGGACAGAATGATTCATTGAAGTCTTGACTGGTTTTCTGACATTCACCAGGGGATTTTACATCTTTCATACGGAATATCTAAAATTCCTCTCTTCAGTCTAGCTGTGCCTTTCCCCTCATATACCAAGAAAGAAGCACAACTGCCTGTTCCTGCTGCAGAGAGAGGCTGTGGCAGTGCTCTTTTCTCCATCACGTCTGAACCAACCTTCCCCTGCCCCCAAACCTCCTGCAGGGACACAAAAGTCATGTATCTGCAAACCCCCCAAGGTGCCGCTCTGGTTTATTACTTCTCAGAGCCAAAGCAATGCAAACAGCCCTGCCTACTGACTCCTTTTTTTCTCCTTTACTTTGTAGCCACAGCTAACAGCAAATCCACTTGCACCTCAAAAATTTTGCATTATAATTAACATCAGGAATTACCAGTCTTAAAGTATCAGACCTGCTAATAAGGTCTGATACCTTCTGCTTTGTCTCTCTGCTACACTGGGACCAGCCACAAAAAAGCTTTTTCGCATCCATCAGCCTCGCTTTGCAGCTGTAAAAACAGCAAATAGCAGAGCAAAGAACATCAAGATGAGAACTCAATAATAGGTAACAGTGGGAAGAAAAAGAAAACTTAAAATCAGAAGATTAAGAAGCAAAGGGATGAAGGGAAAAAACACCAGACTGGAAGACAGGCCAAGCCCTACTTTCAACAAAACTAACTGAGAAAGTGTGATAAAAAAACCCTTCTACCCCTCACTCCTAGAACTTTGCACTTGGGAATTCACCTAAATACACAGACAGGAACTGCAGCTAGCAACGACATGAACCTGAATAAATATCACTCACCACAGCTCTCACTAAGGTGAAGACAGTGAACCAACAGCAAAATAAGGGTTTGTATTTGCCTACCAACAAAGTCTCTCCAGAGCAGAGGAATACTGGCCAGAGCAAATTTTATGACCGATATATTTGGATCTCCATTTGAATTAATCAATACACTTCCACTGGACAAAACCAGACCCATCCAGTCACAGCACACCAGTGGATCACCTTGAAACTATGCTGATCACGGATTGCTTAGACCTCTACTCTGATGAGTTCTGCCTTGCATGAAAGACCAACACCTCTTGACTGAAAGACAAGAAAGAGTTTGCAATCTGAATACACTTGTCTGTTGTACCGTGCAAAAACAGCAACACCCCATCTGCAAGAGCATAACCACAGCTGCCAGCGAGCTCCAAAGCGTACGGGAAGTTCCAGCTGTGAGCTGGAGTGTGGGGTTTTAACCAGACCACTTGCACTGGCAAGTCTTTCTAAGCATTGCAGATTAAGTATGTTGTGCAACGTTTTTTTGAAACAGAACTTGGGTAATAAAATTACTTCCTCTAGCTGGCTTTGAAGTGGGGAAAAAACGCTGCAAGAACAAGAACTCAATTGGCTTTTAGCTGCCTGGCAAGTGCTCTAATAAGAAAGCCCGATGACCTACATTCACAAGGCTCTGTACTAAACCATTATTACAAAATCCAATATAAAGCCTGACCATGTTTAAGTGTTTTTCATTAGCAAGCAGCAGTATCTTGTTAGAGAAATATGAAAACATGTTATTGTCTTTAGCAATGATGATCTTAATTAATCCTCTAAATACTATTCTGAAACATGTCAGCATGGTCATTCCAGACTGCTTAAGCTCCCAACACAAAGACACCAAAACCTCTGCTTCTCAGTGGGATGCATTGGGATGTTAACATAAAATGAAACTTCTTAAATATTCTCAAACTGTGAAAAACTGAATTCAGAACAATTTACATCTCTGATGCTCTTCCAACAACTGACAGAGATGCACTGGTTCAGAAACTCAGGGAAGATCAAAGCTAGCACCAGAAGAGCTTATTGCAACTCAGTTAACACACCACTGAAATATTTCTTCACACAAAAACATCAGCTCTCTCAGCCAGCTAGTCAGACAACCTGAAGCAGATTGGTTTGAGTTGTCCTGGAAATGATTTTATTAAATTAAACCCTACTGTGGTAAATATCCCCAAAAAGCAACAGATAGATACTATCAGCAAGTGTTTAAAGGAAATATTAAGTTAGTCCCTCACTCTACACCCATATAGTTGGAAGAGTTAGATACGTTCAGGTTAAATTCATATCATATCATATCATTCATAATTCATATCAGCAAATTCCAAAAACAATGAGTAACACAACTCAAGGAGAAATGCCCTACTTTAAAAAAAAAGAATGCTTTCAAAAATGCACTATAGAGCAGGCAATTAGTCAAAACAAGAAGGATATGGTCAAAACAGAATGGGAAAGATGGAAATACTGGGACAAAAAAAAATACAAGTGGCAATTCTCAAAGGCTCAAAATTACCATTACAATTCCATAGGCTCAGAAAAATCCAGCTGCCCACAGTGCCTTCAGGAACCCAAGTCTGCACAACTGGGGCCAACGTCATGGTATGTCAAAAGTACCTGGTGCTGTTAGTGATGGCAGTAGCACAAAACAGACTCATGTAACCAAGAGAGAAAAAAACGGGGGGGAAAAAAAAGAAATTTTAATTACTTTCTCCCCTAGTTTACTAAAGCCCACCCCACTCTAAATGCAGGAAAAAATAGGCCTATGTAAAATCACTGTCTTTCAGATTGCATGAAAAGATACTACAGTTGAGGAGGCTTAAAAGAAGGTTTTATTTGTCTGAAGAGCACAGCAAGAACATGGATACAAAGCTAGTGTCAAATTAACATGGAAATACAAAGAGATGCCTGATCCGCCGGGACTGAATTGTGAAGGGACTACACATTCATCTCCGAGTACATAAAACCTCCCAGCGCTCTGCAGCACTCATCTGATAGTTCCAAGCACAGATTTAAGCTAAGCAAGCTGCAGGCGTCCTTCCTAAACCAAAGAGACAGTTGCTACAACACACAGGTTTAAAGAAGGAAAAAGTAAAGCAAACACCACCTGGGAAATAAATTCTAAGTCCAAGTACTCTTCTCTTTCTGCTGTCTCTCCCCAGAGAAGACTAGGGAGACTTCTTCAGCACCAATTAAAGTGGTAAATTTGGTTCTGTATGGCCTCTGTACTGGCATGAGCCAGGTTTTCCCTACTTGTACCTCATGCTTCAGGATCAAACCACAGGCTGTTAATCTATCAAATGGGTGATTTGTTCAAGACAGCAGATTCAAGATACTAACTGAAACAAAACAAAACAAAAAAACAACAGATGACATGGGCAAAGAGCTGTGAGGCCACCCAGAAGTGATGGGCTCTCCTGTGAGGAGGAGGGACAGGCATCACCATGGACAGCTCAGCCACAACGTAAACAGGATGGATGAGTATATTCCAAATGGAACTCAGAAACTCCTCATACAGCAAGGAATTCCAGCTGCAACACCATATCCAGTTGCATTACTTCACCTTAGGTTCAGGAGTACATATGGTTTGAGCAAAATTCATGGAATGCTTATGGAGTTGCCACAGGGGAATTCTAACACTGTAAGTTTCAAAGCCAGTGGTGTAGAACGTGAGCAGATGAGTTAAGGTTCGCTCACAAGGACACTTCTGCCAGCAAGGCTAAAGCACCACAGATCTCTAAAGCAGATACATTAGAGCACCAGTGGAAAAATATCATTCATCTTAACGAAGCAAATCTAAGTGAAAAACTTGTGTTCATCCATCAAGCATCAGCTGCTGACAGAGGTACAATATCAAACCGGAGAGACAAATGTGACACAATATGAAAAATGCTATTTTTGAATTTCTAGGAGGCTACAATGCTCAACACCAACAGAGCTCAGGGTCAAATCTACCCACCTGCAAAAGCACAGAGACAGCTCTGAATAAGCTGAACCTTTTCACCCAGCAATCCAGCAGCCTGTAGCACTAAGTGCCAGCTAAAAGGAGCTGCTTGAAATCAGTTTTATATAGTACCTTCTCAGCCATAAAAGCCTCTAGCTGTAATAATACTAGGCTACCAACACAACAGGCATTTTTTGGCTACTTAAGTGCATATCATAAGCCCTGTATATACACTGCACTGCCAAAAAAACAAGCTAAAACAAAACAAGGCAGACACAGAGACGTTTCAACACCCAAGTTAGTTATTTCAATAACTCTGCCTACACTGACCCAATTGTGTTTCAGTTCTGCTGGGAACACGCTTAGACGCAGTTCATTAATACTGTTATGTTTTATTAGTCTGGGTCACAAAAGTTATTTTGAGGAGAAAGAACAAGGGGGTTTCAAAGTACACCATGGCTCCTACTCTCCTATTTATTAGGAGCACATATCACCCAGGAACAGTGGCTTGGTGCGATGGGAGGGCGATTTCCAAACCTGCAAAGCCACCCCAGGCAGCCTCACGCTTTGGCTGCTGATGCTTTTTGGCAAGAGCTGCCCACGATACTCGAGGGCTTTGCCAAGCTCCAAGAGAGTTCAACATCCAAAAAGAAACCCCAGCTGAGAGATATACCTAGAAAAACTGTACTTTTCTACCCGCAAACACCAACCATTTCTCCTAAGTTAATCATCTTAAGATTTTAAGCACCATGCCTAGCAGCTAGCACACAAACTCCATCGCTGAATTATTTCCCTAAAAGAAGCACAAACAGAACCAGAAAGACGAACCAGGTGCAGCAGGTTTTTTTCTGTTTCAGGCAGGATTAAATGGCACTTCGAAAGAAAGCATTTTGTCTGGCCGTGTAGGCATCCAAGGCCCACAACATAAAAGCAGGTAAGTGACAAGCGCCTGAAAACTTAGTCACCACATTTTCCGCGCTCATTACCAGTAGAGTTATGTAGATTCCTACCCAAGCTTTCACACTTTGACGTGAACGTTTTACCCTGACTCTCAGGGTAAATCCAGGCTCTCCCGGATCCAGGCAGCCGGCACAGCACAGGGGAGCGATGCTCGGCCGCGACCCGGCTGTGTTTAAACGCACAAAGCAGCAGCAAAGCCCAAACCTCCCGGGAGGGGCCGGCTCCGGGCCACTCCGCCCCCCGATCCGGGCTGACCCCGGGGGCTCACCCTGCCGACCGCCCGGGCCCGGCACCCCCGGCCCCGCCGCCGCCCCTACCTGGCCGCAGCGGCTCGGTGATGCTCAGCACCAGGAGGAAGAGGAGGAGGAAGGTGCCGCTGTCCGCCTTGGGCACCATTTATCCTCCGTTCATCCTCCCCCGGCACAGCGCCACAAACCCGCGGGGAGGGACGCGCGGAGCGGCGGGAGGAGGGGCCGCCGCCGGGCCCGCGGGGGGCCCCGGTCCGCACCGAGCTTTTCCCTCGCCCTCCCTCCGCCGTTCGCCGCCGCCCCGGGCGGAGCCGGCGGCCCTGGCTGCGGCGGGAGCGGCGCGGGTCGGGCGGCCGCGCTGGGGCGGCTCGCAGGGCTCCGCCGGCGCACAAGATGGCGGCCGCGCCTCCCCGCCGCCGTGCCCGCGCCGCCACGCCCCCTCCCGCCGCGCGCCGCCCGCCCAATCGGCACTCGGGGGGCGGGGCCGAGCGCGCGGAGCAGCGCGCGCCCCGCCCATTGACGGCGGTGGGCGGGGCCGGGCGGGGCCGAGCCGCCGGCAGGGGGCGGTGGCCGGGCGGGCCCGAGCGCCCCGCGAGCGCCGGGGCTCCGCGGCGGCCCCTCGGACCCCGCGGGATGGCCCGGGATGGACACCGCAGTCCCTCCAGGACGGCCCTTGCCAGCCCCCTCAGTCCTCAATGGAAGCCCCATTCCCCCCCGGATAGTCTTGTTCAGTTCGCTCCACCTCCCCACGACAGCCTCTTCCTCACAGAACAGCATTTTCCTGTCCCGAGTTGGAGTGTCTTTTCCTGCTCATATCCATGATCCTGCCAGCCTTTCCCATTCCTGCTGGGGCAGCCCCAACCGGCTTCCTCTGTACCCCAGGACAACCTTTCCAGGTCACCTCCATCTCTGCTGCGATGGCCTTTCCCTGCCTCAGCAGGGACTTCCCAGTGCCACCACCTTGCCTGTCCCGCAGCAGACGCACAAAGCTCTGGACTTTCCCAGCCGCAGCAGCCTCCCAGGCTGACCATCCTTTGCTTCTTCATTACTCTGGTCCCCCCTGCCCAGAGGGGAATGAGACAGTCCTCGTTCTCATGTCTGCAGGGTGGCACGGACAAGCAGCACCCGCGGCTGGGACATTCCCACAGGCAGCACTCCGCAGTGCCAGAGCCAGCCAGGTGTTTCCACAGCTCCTGGGAACATTCCGTTCCCAGTTCCCAGGCCCCGACAGAGAGGAAATGCATAAAGAAAACTGATTGCGTGGCTCAGGTCAGTGTTAGTGTCCCTGCAAGTGACAGATGGCTGTAGGAATTTGACCCTGGGTGTTGCTGAACATCAGGCAAAGCAGGGTGGTGGCTGTCCCTGGCTGGGGCCAGCAGCCCAGCGCCACAACTCTCCTGGTGCTGGATGGAGGTCAGCCCAGGCAGCATTTGGGATCAAAAGGCGGTTTCAGCATCAACACCCACTTCCCAAATTCATCCAGAGTTTCCACTGACAAGGGGGTGTTTGGGCAGCACCAGGACATAGGCTCAGCCAGGGGCCACACACAGCAGCTGACCCACGGTCAGCAGGGAGCTGTCACTTTACTCTGCAGCGAATTCCAGCATTTTAGCATAACCTATTCAAAGTAAAAACCTGGGAAGCTATCTTGGAAATGGTTATATATTTTTAATATTTACAATGAGGTGTTCTCTACTCTTTTGCTATACCTTGTAGTTCTCAAATAAAACATTGCAATTCCAATAAGGACCATTTTGACCCAATTTTACCCACTCGTTTCCAACTTAATACCAATTACTCAGTATACCCAGCAGCAAACTTTTCTCAAGGGGTTTCCTGATGGATGTACAGCTGCTTCTGCTCCCCCTCAGTCACTGACTGCCCCACAGGTCAGCTGCCAACCTGCAGGCAGGGAGCAGGGACTTCTGTGGGATTTGTTGAGCAGTATGTCCCCCCAGGAGTTGTTGCTGTGCTCAGGTCAGTAGCTCCAGGCAGGTGTTTCTTCCAAACCTAAATTTGCAGTTTAATATGGGACAGGAAATTGCTGGGGTAGCAGCAAGCTCAGAGCTGTGAGTCCTGGCGGCCCCAGGAGCTGCCCCAGGAGCCCTGTGCGGCCAGGAACATGCCTGGGGACCTGCTGGAGTGCGTCATGAGCAGCAGGGCGCTGCCTGAAGATTTAGGCCAAAACCCACTTTCCCAGTCTCACGTGCTGCCAAATACTGTCACGATCCAAGAGCCTGCGGGGACCTGAAGAATGACAACATCCTCCAGCACAAAGGATGCGTGAGCATCAAACTCCCCAGCTTTGCTCCTCCCATGGGACGCTGTGGTGACGGACTGTTCTGAGCCTGGCTTCCTGCAGCACAGCCTCACAGGCCACCCCCAGACTGCTCCAGCGTACCCTTATTCATCCCAGGGCCTGGGCACTACACCATACAGGGTGATGCATAAATAAATATCTGATGATGCCTCTACCACGAGAGCAGGGCTGCTTACCCCTGGCTTTTATCCCAAGGCAAGGCAGGCCTCGTTTCCCCCATGCCACGTCCCACAGCACCCCCAGCTCTGGAGAGAGGGGGTCTGGAGCACACCCAGCAGTCCCTCAGCACCCCTGAGCAAAGGGGCGGTGAACAGCCCAGCAGCACCAAAGTGAAGGGTAAGAGGTGCCCATTGCCCCAGAGGTGCTGCTGGGGCCAGGAGGGGCGAGGGGAATGGGCTCATGGTGGGAGAGGTTGAAGCCATCTCTGGCCCTGGCCTGACTCTGAGCTGGGGCTCGTAACCAGCTGCTGTTAGGCCAGCAGCGTGAGCTGGGAGTGAGGCAACACGTGCAAATATGAGGAAGTGAGAATTGCTCCATTTCCCTCTCCTCTGAGCGAGTACACCAGTTTCCTTTATTTCTGCAGAGAAATAGCCCAATCCTCCAAAACAACAAAGTATCTCCAACCGCAGCTTCCCTTTTTACCTAAATAATCAGTTCCCTTACTGGAACCTGCTTTTGGATGGGTGGAAAGCTGCAGCCCCTGCACCATGGCAGAGATGGTTATCCCTGGGCCAGGGAGAGGCTCCCGGCCCTGAAGGTGAAGGGCTCAAAGATTACACTTACAAGACTCTCCTGTGGTCTCCCATTTTCTCTCCTGCCTGGGACAAGGAGCCAAGGCCCAGGCTGCACACAGCAAGCCCCCACAGCCTCTGAATGTGAAGGTGTTCACATCACTATGTCCCACCAAGACTTCCAAGCATCCAGTAACACACCACAGCCAGCCTGGCCACCCAGGAGAGGCCTGAGGCCACCACTGCTCGCTGCCAGCCACCTCTGCAGCATCAGGAGAGCTCCAGGTGCTGTTATGGCTGAGGGAGCAAGCGTGCCTTGCATGTAGGAAAATGCAGATATATTGCAACAGCAAAAGAAAAATAACCTGCTGAAAATGGGAGAAAAAAAAAAATCACCAGTCATCAAGAACCAAGATGTTTTTTCACACTGGATTTGGCCCTGTAAGGCACATTATCTGCCACTGCTACAGCAGCAAAAATACCTGGCAATGAAGAATTTACTGATTCACTAATTACAGATAGCAGGGGCTGAACTGCAGCAGGAAGCAGAGAACAGACATTACAGCAGGCATTACAGCCCTTTCAACAGACCCAGTTTTACAGCACGTATCTGAAAATAAGTTCCATTTCTAACAAACATATTAGGCCCATCAGTGCGGCAGAATCAAGACTGTGATTTTACTGTGGCTGTCTAGGTTAATTCACTTGAGGGCAAACACAAAACCAACACCATCCACAGGATATTTAATGCAATCTGCTTTTAAGCATGAATTGCACAATGTGGAACTAACCACCCTCAGATATCACATGCCCCTCTTATTCCAGCTACACCCTGGTATGAGCACAGCCAGTTTGAAATGCTGTGGCAGAGATGCCACATCCCACTCCTGATCCATGTGTACAGCCCATCCGCAGTCCCTCAAATGCTGCTCAGCCTTTCTGTGCATCCCACACCCAGGGGAGCTTCTGCACCCGCAAATGGGCAAGAATCCCACATCCACCCCTTGCTCCTGGCGTCCTCAGTGACCCAAACTGTAGAAGAGGGTCTGACCATCTGCCTGTGTACCTAACAGAGAGATCCTATGCTTAATGGAGACAAGCATTTCACTGTGAAATAAATAATTAGTATTTGAAATTATCTAAGAATGTTGTTCATATTTAGTCAGTTCAGTCCTTAAAGAACATTTCTGAAAACATGAATACTTTAGTAAATGTACCCCTTTTACATTAATTCATAAGTACCTGAGAATAATTTTTTTGCTTAAAGGAAAAACAAAGCCTTCAAGTCTTTCTGGACTAAAAAGGTAAAAATCACTAATCTTTCAGTCACGATTACTAGCGATGCCATGTTGATCAATTTATTTTTACAAGGTGCACTATAAAAACTCAGTCCCTTGGGTTTTGCAGTCAGAGACATGAGTTTTGGAAGTGCAGAGGAAACCACACAAAAGGAAGCTCTCCACCAAGACAAACATATCACTCAACACCCCGACCTCAGAGAAGGCTGCAGACACTCCTCCAGTTGCTGGGTAAGACTTTCCATGGATGCTCCCTCAGTAAAACATCACCTGACTACAGCAAACGCCAACACTGCCAAGTGTTACACATACAGTCTTGTGCTGAGCTGTGGTGCAAGAAGTGCACCACATCTGGCTGCACCTGCTTCCTCCTAAACAGTGCAGTGCTTGACCATGCTGCATCACACCACGCAAGGGCTCATCCCACACACAAAGGTCAGCTCACGTTCACCAACCACAGCACTGAGTGCAGGCTATGTATGGTTAAAATTGCTTTTCCTTTCTTGGTCAATTATAAAAACCAGAAGTTTTGAAGACTGGGAGGAAAACACCAAACAAAAGCCCCGGTGTGGCTATCAGAAGTACCACCTCTGTCCTTTGGAACAGCACTGTCATCCTGGTGGGTGACGCACGACTCTCTCGCCCCTGCATCGTGATCATCAACTCTCTGGATTCACACACAGAGCAGCTGTAAAACAAATCTGATCCCTTCCCTCTGCCAGCTGCAGAACAGGGCAAGCCCAAAGCCTGCAGAAGAAAAGCCTGAGCAAAAGCAGCAAGGCAAATCCCATTCTGCAAATTGTAAGGAGAGAAGAAGGAAATGTGGTCCCCTTAAGGAACGCTGGTTTTAACAAGATCACGACGTTAGTCAAACTTGTGCATCAGTTTAAATTCAAGTTAAAGAGAACCCCTCTAAAATTCTGTGGCATGCCTCAGTATACACAGGGTTGCGTCACCTCTTCTGCAAACTACAAACGCAAACAAGTTTGATGAGCTGGAGCCAAGTCCAGATCAGCCTTTTAGAAAGGCTTATCCCATTTAAGAAACAGACGTAGCTGTACAGAAACGAGTCTAAATGCACAGCTCTCTTAAAAACAGAAATATATCTTTAAGAAATGATCTGCATTTTCCCAGTTTCCAGTAACCAGTCCACAGCTCACTGAGCACAGCCAGATCACTATCACCCTGGTGGTGATTGGAATGTTCAGAAGAAATCAGATGCCTTTCTTCTTTTGGGAAGCTGCAGTAAATTGTCCGTGATGGATGTAGTATCCTGAGATACTGGTGTCTGAGATACTGTCCTAGACTGTGGGGTGCTCTGGGGGGTTTGAGGCCCACTGGCTGGGGTTTTGTAACCAGGAGTTCCTGTGTGGGCTGGGGAGGGCGTGTAGCTGGCTCGCAGGGCTTTGTCGGTGTATTTACTTGCAGTCCTGTTTACAAGTCTTTGCAAAGCTGGTGACATTGCTGGGCTTAGTCCTTTTGGAGTAAGGCTGAAATAGAATAAACAGTTTTTAGAGATTTTACAGTAAAAAATCTGCCTTTATCAGGAAAAGCATTATTGCCTCCCTACATGAGCTCCCCCCACAGAGCAGACCCGCTGCCTGCAGAAGTCATTCTGCCTGCAGGTAAATGCAGCCTGTCCCTCTCGAGAAACAAGTGACAGAAAAACCTCCTACATCCCCCCCAAACCTGAGTGGCACTGCTTGACATTTCCTCTGAGCCCATTCTGTCCTTCCTGTGACTCCCCCAAGCAGCCCTTATCATGTCTCCTCTTTGCAATGAGGCAAGACACTGATCCAGAGGCATCGTTGGGTGGCTGCAGGACAGAGGACCAATGCTGACAAAGAGTGTCAGGGACAGCCACCTACCCTCAGGAATTAAGTTTTTTAAATTCTAAATTTTTAATTCCTAAAAACTTCCAGTCCAAATGTACCTTTCTGCTTCCAGTGTCCTTCTTCACCATCATTCCTCCCTTTCCACAGGTGCTGATTTACATCTCATCAGATAATACCCACCCCCAGTTCTGCTGTCAAAACAGAAGTCTCACCTGGCCAAGTTTTCTGTCACTTTTCGAAGTGCCTCCTGCTTCTTTGCTCGATTTTTAGCTGCCACTTCATTGGCCATCTTGAGTCCTAACCTCTCACGGCGCCCAGGCTCCAGGATCTATAAATGCATCACACAGTTCACTTGCCAAGGCACTCAGGAGTGCTGAAAAAATGAGTCAAAGCACCTTCAAAGCTGGATTTCAATGCTCAGATATCTAAAGCAGGGAGACGTGGGGTCAGCCCGCACCTCTCTGCTGCTGTGTAAAAGCCAGAGAGGACACAGAGACCTTCAGCCTGCCGTAGCAAGTAACAAAAATTGTAAAACCAGTCCAGTCAAGGAAGCAGCCATTACCTCTGGCATTTCCTCCCGCTGTTTCTCCTAGACAAACAATGTCACCTGTGTCTTGCCTGGCCTGTAGCCAGCCAGAGCTCAGGCATACACAGACATTGCTAAACTGCAGGAGAACCAGCCAAGGCTTTTAGAGACTGACAAAACAGAGGCACATACATCAAATTACACCTTTCTTAGTAAACTTAGAGTCTCAGACAGCTCACATTCAAAGACATCAGCAGGAGACAAGTAGCATGCAGGGTGAGGTGCCATTAGCAAAGCCAGAATGTCTTTTCTACTCTCAACTGATATACCTCAGGCTGCAACAGCCAGAAGTTAAAAGACAGAGGAAAATGCTAAAATTTCCACCTATTCACACATTAAAATCAGAAAAATTGAGCGTGTTTTCAGCTTCCTCTGAAAGCCCCTCTGTCTGGGCCCACCACCAAATGCAGAATCTCATTCTCCTGCCAGCAGTGTGCATTCTACCTCAGGTAGCTCCACCAAGAAGATTTCATGTGGATCCATGCTCACCTCCACCCTCCAAGCACAAACTAGATTATTAGTTTCAAGGACTGGGAACACCACTCAGCCACGTGTCACACTCCATGTTAATCTACTACTTCCCATTTGCCTTTCCCATTTGAGTTTTTCCACCCCAGAAAAGAATGTCATGCTAACTTGCTGACATGAAATACCTTGAAAGCTGGTCCTGGTGTTCTGTCCACATATGGTCTTTCTGACCCTTCCAGACGCAAAGGGGTGCTTTCAATTTCACCCCACGTCATAAAAGGCGACTCATTCACACCTAAAAACAAATACAACAAGTTATGCCCATGCAAGACATTTGACTAATTTGACTATTCATTCACCACAAAAAAAAAAAAAAAAAAAAAAAAAAAAAAAAAAAAAAAAAAAAAAAAAGAGAGAGAGAGAGAGAAGCAAATTAGAGAATGCAGTAAATTCATCAACAAAGGAGCCCCTCCACTGCAGAGGAAATCACAGCCACTGTGAATAGTAATATGTGATTCCCATTAAAAGGGATTGCCTATAGCTGTGTCACCCTCACAGTTACAAAAACCAAGCACCACCCTTTCCATGTCTTCATTTTTCCATTTGCTAAGCTTTTGATTAGTGATGCTTTCATTTCTCCCTCTACAGTACTAGTCCTTCCCTCTGCTACTGCAGGAAAACACCTTCAGCATGGGAAACTCTTTAAAAGTAAGAAAACAGGCAGAGGACTTAAAGAACATATAATAGCCAAATGCACCCTCCAATCACCTCAGGGGCAGCCTGTACCAAACAGTGACTGCACCTTGTCTAACAGGTGTACAAAGCATTCTAAGAGCCCAATTAAGTCTCTGGTGGGAAAATCCCACTGGTCCAGGGTTTGGAAAAGGCATTCAGGATGGAGAAAGGAGGTGCTCCGAACGCCACCTACAGGTTTTCCAGAGGGAAAGCCCCAGTACGTTCAGGTGTTGGCATAACCACATAAAGCACAGGCAAACAGCGTGGCTGGTGCAGAACAACTACAAATTCAGATACCACGTTTCAACTCGGAGAAAAAGAATCAGTTTGTTCTAACTGAAAGTACCCCACAGCTAGATAATTCCTGAGCAATAGCACAGCAACTTGCTCAGAGCCTCTTGGTGCAGTGTGACTTCTCCTACCCGGGTACTGGACTAGGACTGAAGGCCTGCATCCAGCTGGCACGAGGCTTTACCTCCCCATCTCACCCTGTAGTGACACCCTAACGTTGAACAGAGCATCAAAGTAGGTGCAGTAACAGTCCTCTTAAAGCAGAAGAAATAAAGAAATTCTCTTACCTGGGGCAGGAGAAGGGGTAGCCACAAATCCATACCCATTCACTTTTGGAGACTCTTGGGGTATCAGCTCTTTCCCATCGGGTCCCACTTTGCCCTGTTTGTACTGAAATAAAAAGGACAATGTCACTCGTGTGGAGAAAGGTGAGAGTCAGCTGTATCCAGCACACACATAGGTCTGGGGGGTGAACCACACCAGAGGGCGAAGACTAACTAGGTCTGAGTAAAAAGTAAAATTATCCAACCTGAGCATTGAGGGCTGCAGCTTGTTGGAGCTGTGATTTGCTCACGGCTTGGCTAAAAGGGTCCTTCACAAAACGGGTGTTTCGATGCACAACTTCCCTGGGCTTCTTAAAGACTTCACTCTCATCAGGTACACCTTGAAAAGACAAATATCTTTTAAAAAGGGCTCATTTCCCTACTTCACTGGTTCACAGAAATTATCAATCGTACATTTATAGCCAAAAAAGAAAACTACATTTACAAAAATATATATAATATATTGCTAATATAGCAACAAACAGACTAACAAGTCCAAGAAGGATTCTTCGAGCAGAAGAGAACAATGAATGAAGACGACAAGTGCTCATAAAGAAGACAGACCAGGAAAGAGCTGTGGCTGCTGAGAACAAGTACTTCTATAAGACAGATGAGCTTTCAATGGCAAATAGAACACAACCAAACTTTGGAATCAGAGACTAAGGAAAAAAGGAAAAATACTCACTTCTTAAAAACAACTTTACAGAAGAAAAAGCACAGCATTACCTGTCAGAGCTGCTCAGGCATGTACAGAAATGCTGTAAGCAGAGTTTGGAACCAACCCATGTAGAAGAAATGCCTCACCTGTTGGATAATACATGAGGGTGTTTCGAGCTGTGTATTCCCAGGTATCCAGACCAGCTTTCACATTTTCCAGGGCTTGCTGCTCAGCTGAAGGAAGTGCCAGGTTTTCATTTTGTCGCTGAAAGAGCAATGGGAAAAAAATTTAAAAGGTAAAAAAAAAGTCTGAAGCAACCTCCTGCAATCTTTAATTCAGGCAGACACAACTTGGAGAGCTCAGTCACAAGCTCAGCCACCTGCCCTAGAACACTTTGCATAAGGTATGTAACAGACTCTGAGGGATAGCTGGGATAAAAAAATAACACTCCCTCAAAACAACAGCAGCAAACACCCATACATCAGTGCCAAACTCCATGAAAAGGCACTGCATCCCACATCCATCAATGACATATCTGTGCCAGCTGCTCACTGCTGACGGTTACAGACTAAGGCAAGCCCAGAAGAGCTCTTGGAGCTCCCCTGCAGGTAGCTGAGGAAGGCAGCACAGCCAGCCATGCTCGTGCAGTTCTGTGCTTCAGCGGCTCAGTGGGTTATTACCGATAACAGAAACTGAAAACTGAAATAAGACAGACAATCAAACTGCAAATAATGAAGGGCTGATGGACAAACAACAGGAACTGTGCTCAGCTGCTCTCCCTGGTGCTGCTTCTTACAGAAGAGGCTGCCAAGGACAGCAATACCTGCACTCTGTGCAGTGCTTTGCAGTCTCAAAGCTTTCAGAAAAGACAAACCCTCAGCAGCTAAGCCAGTGCTGTTCTTGTGTGACAGAAGGGGAAAAACAGGACTGCTCAAGGAAGCAAAGAACAGTGACAAGACTCAGGAAACTGAGCCTTAGCAGAAACACAGTGCAATGGAATTTCCCTGCAGTGTCCCTCTGGAAGGGCAGAGACAGAGCTGAGGCAATTCCCTACCCGGGTGTACTCCTCCTCTGCGCTGTACAGCCAGGCGTGCTTGACTTTCTCCTTCTCCTTGGCCACTTCCATGATCTGCTCAAAGGAAGCATTATCCTCACTCGTGTGCTTTGCCAAGAAGGTGTCCAGGCTGGGAAGAGCATCTTTATCATCTTTCTCTGCTTCTCCTAACAAGAGAAGGGAAGAAGCCTGAGGAAGGTTAATGCCTCCCTTTCTGCGAGAGCACTGTATCTACCTCTTAACCCTCTGGCAGCAAGCCTTCCACAGACACACCAATAACTAACACATAGCTTGGTCAAAGAAACAGATCCACACGAGTGCTGCAGTAATAAATCAGGCTTGGAACTCATACAACCAACTTTCAATAAACCCTTTTATGGCATTTACAGCAATTTATTGTAAAGGTGAAATGTACAAGTGGCCAGCTGCTGGCAGACAATTTCTTTTCAGAATTCAGCTAGAGAAACATAATTCTCCTACCTTCCTCTGCAGTCTTGATGCCAGCTTTAGATTTATTTCCCACTGCAAGGCCACCTGGGTGCACTTCTGGTGTTTCAAACGTGGCTGGGGTAACATCTGCCACAAAAAAATAATAAGTTCACCTGGTTACTGGAGCACACAGCAGGATTTGCTGTAAGGATCGTGTACCAAATGAGTCACAGAGGGCATATCAAGAGAACAACAATAAAATTAAAAACTCGTGGAAAAAACCTCCAAAACATCAGTATGTTCTATTCAATTCTGTCTTAACCTCCAAGCAAGATTTTGGCCTCATCTAAGATGTTTTTCTCCTGCTGGGAGAAATTCCCAGGAGAGCCACAGCCCAAAACATTTGTCACCCTACACCCTGCTTTTACTAACAAAAGCAGCAGCAGATCAAACAGAGCCCAGGCCAGGGCCAGCACCCGCAGCAGGGGAGGAAGGGACACCAACAGGTGACACGTGCCCTTTGTCACAAGAAAGCCACTTACCCAAACCCCACTGCAGGGGCTGGGCTTTAAGAGACACCTGAACTGGAAGTGAAAGAAAACACAGAACACCGGATACCTGCTGTGGGAACCTCTGACAACCACGAGCTTCCCACAGCTTCTATCCCCAAAACAAATTGAAAATCTCAAATGTCTGTAGATGCAACAAGAACCCCTAAAACTACAAACTAAAATAAGGATGCAGAACATAGCTTAGAATTTCTCCTAGTAGAAAGCAAGTAACATTCCCTAGGGAGCAGGAACCTGGCAAGAGATGCCTATAATGAATGGTTATTAAAAGGTTGCTTTTCCAAAAACACCATCAAAGAGAAAGTCAGCATGAGCCACCAGGCACCGGCTACTGCTCAAAGGGGTACGCTTAGCTCTCATGCAATATCAACCTTGAATCTTTAAGATAAGCACTGCCTGCACAAAGCCGGATAAAGCAGAGCAGCAATATCAGATATAAAGCCCTCATCCCCCACAGAGCCAGTTCTTACAGGGTGCAGGTGTGTCCCTCAACGACTTGCTCAAGGAAGAGCCAAACTTGATAGCAATTTGTCTCATTTTCTCCAAGTCGCCGTTTTCCTCAGCCTCCAGATAGTCCTTCTGCGCTCGCAACTTCTCCACATCGGGAAAAAAGTCTCGCTGGATGATTTTCTCTAAGCTCTACAAAGAGAGAGACAACTGCAGTGCCCCGCTGGGACGCCTGGAGTGGCGGCTCAGCTCGGGGCCAGCAGTGCAAAGCCACGGGCAGCCCCGGGCCCAGGGCCGCTGGCAGAGCGCTGACAGCTGGGGCCGCAGGAGGGGCGGGAGCCCGAGGGGCCGCCCCAGCGGTACTTCGACCCGCAGCCGCGGGCCGACCCTGCCGGGCGGATCCCAACCGAGCCGGAAGCGCTCGGCTCAGGCACCGGCGGAGCCTCCCGGGCTTAGGCCCTGGCCCGCCGCCTTACCTCAATATAGGCCTCCTCATCCAAGATCTTCTTTGGGGGCCTCGGGGCCGGCGACACCACCTCCTTCCCCGTCACGGCGACGGGCCCCGCGGCGGTAGCCGGCACCAGTGCGGCGGGAGAGGCCGGGGGCACCGGTATCGCCTCCATCGCGTCACAACAGCTCCTCTCCTCCTCCTCCTCCGCCTTCACCGCCGCGAGCGCGACGGGCCCTGACGTCACACTTCCCCGCCGCGCGGAGCCGAACGCGCGCCCCCTGTCGGTCCGGAGTACCCGACCGCGCCCGCGCCGTGATAGCGGCGGCACCACGGCAGGGATGGGAGCCGGGATGGGAGCCGGGATGGGAGCCGGGATGGGAGCCGGGATGGGAGCCGGGATGGGAGCCGGGATGGGAGCCGGGATGGGAGCCGGGATGGGAACCGGGATGGGAGCCGGGATGGGAGCCGGGATGGGAACCGGGATGGGAGCCGGGATGGGAGCCGGGATGGGAACCGGGATGGGAGCCGGGATGGGAGCCGGGATGGGAGCCGGGATGGGAACCGGGATGGGAGCCGGGATGGGAGCCGGGATGGGAGCCGGGATGGGAACCGGGATGGGAGCCGGGATGGGAGCCGGGATGGGAACCGGGATGGGAGCCGGGATGGGAACCGGGATGGGAGCCGGGATGGGAGCCGGGATGCACGCGGCATACACGCGGCATACACACGGGATGGGCGCCGGACGGATCCCCCAGTGCCCCCACCGTCTCCTCAGACCTCCTCAGAAACACCCCGGGCTTCCCGGGCAGCTGCTGGCCCCCCCGCTGGCCGCTCGGGCGGGGGTGACGGGGCAGTTTTATTGATCTCGCTGTTTCCCAGCTCGTGGGTTCTCCTTATCCCCGCCAGGAACACGGGCACGGCCTCTGTGACGGAGTGGCTGGCACCAGGGGTGAAGGCGAACGCTGCCTGTGCCAACCCTCTCACCGCAGCAGGTTCATCGCCTCTCCCCAGGGCTATGGGGAGAAACCCGTGTTTCTTTGTTATGAAACAAATCGCTTGTCCAGCAAGTTCAACCCCAAAAAAGCAACTCTATATGCCACTGAGGTGCTGCAAACAGGAAACATTCATTTGTAGGATATTCTGCAAATCTACATCAATAAAACAAGCACAGAGCAAAGACAAGAAGGGGAGTCTCCCCTTCTCTTAAAGCACACACATTTAACACTGGTACAGCTCTGTCCCCGAGTTATTTGCCACGTGAACTAGGTTTGGAAGAGGCGTGTGAAAGTGCCCTGTCCGCTTTTACCTGTCCTCGTCCTGTGTGAATCACAGAGATTCCCTTTTGCTGCATTATCCCCCTCTGGTTATCCCCCCTGAGCCTGTCAGCTACGGGCAGTGGGTGCTCTTGGTGTTCCTGTGCAGCCTGGGAGCACTAACAGCTCTCCTTGCGGGGCTGCTTGGGCTGCAGGATCAGTGCTGAGGCAGTCACCCTCTTCTGATGCCGCCACTTCGCCCGACGATTTTTAAACCAAACCTAGAAAGTGCAAAACAAGAAAAGGGCTTGTGCATGTCACGTGTTACTGGGAGGGGGACAGGCAGTGGTCCCCCTGGGCTGTACTGTGTGTGCTGTAAGATACTGTAATGTAAACGCTTGATGCAAAATGTAATCAGTCCCTCTGCTGCAATCTTGCACAGATACGTGTGAGGGGCACGAGGGAGCTGGGACCCCCCCTGACAAATTCAGAAGTCACACAGATGACTTAGATGAGGAATACACACAGGGGTGAGCAGCAGAGCCAGGCGTGTCTGTGTGTGACAGGTGATCTGGGAGAGAGGGATCATGTGAGTCTGTGGGACTGGATGCCAGTACAAATTAGCCCAGCTGAAACGGTTTACATTCTTCCACTGCTCGCCAAACTCAAACTCTCTTTTGTCAAATGCACAAGGATGGATTTTAAAATGAGGCCGTGGGTCTGCAACTCCCCAAAGAAAAGGCAGCACAATGCCCCAGTCTGTGTTCCTGGGGGACGGCAGCCAGCAGCCCCTCAGCAAGTGGCAGAATCTCACCTCTACCCTCTCCTCCTTCAGGTGAATGCGGTTTGCCAGGTGCTCGCGGGTGACGACGTCCGGGTACTGGTTCTGGTGGAAAAGCGTCTCCAGGGCCTGCAGCTGCTCCTCGGTGAATATGGTGCGGTGCCGGCGTGTGCGGCGCTGGATCTGGTGAAAGGTCTGCAGCTCGCTTGACTTCTCCTGGGAACTCTTACAGACCCTGACTGCGGGGTGGAAGAGCCGCATGGGCCAGGGGAACCGGGCATCTGCGAGGGGACAGGGACAGCAGCAGCATTAGCGGTGTGGGGCTTAAACACTCGTCATGCTCAAGGCAGCTCAGGCACAAGCTGCATCCCTGCTATTATTTGGAAGGAGGTAGCCAGTCACCTGGAGTGGGTGGCAAGCTGAGTGGCCACTATGTGAGTGGGAGAAGAGTTTAGGGCATGACTCTGGGAGAAGGATGCAGGTGGTGAGCACTGGCTGGGTTTTCTTCATTCACTTACCAATTGGACTATGGCCAGATCCAGAAAATAACTGCAAACTCACAGCCCAGCAAAGATCTGTGTTTCAGCCCTGACACAAGGGAATTCTGAATTTTCAGGATGCTCTTGAACTGCACTTTTCAGGGTTTGCTACATTTTTTTTTCCCCGTAGTAATTTTGCTAGGCGTAGCCTGAACTCTTTTCCATAAAAGATAAGTAATGTTGTCAGGGAGCACAGGCACAGCCCTGCATGTGGGCAGCATGGCCATGGGGCCTCACTCACACTCCACAGAGAGCTTGCACCCCCAGAAGCATCATTCTCTCAAGAGTTTCACACTAAACCAGTAATATCCAGTAATAGTTAGCTCCCTCTGATTTTCAAACCCTGGTAGCACTGCAGGTGGAACTTCTCTTGGAGCCCTGCTGAGAACAGAGCTTGGTTTGCTGGGCCTGGGGCCCAAGACCACCCTGGCCAGATGCCACACTGTCACTTACCACTCAGGTTTTCCCCTGCCCACAGCACTGGCACCAGCCCCTCTGCAAGCCCCACACCCGAATCAACCCCAAACCCAACGCTCACCCAGCCAAGCCGGCAGGTCCTGCAGGGAACGGGCGCTCGTGTGAGAGCAGCAGCAGCAGTTGCAGCCTGCCCCTTCCAGCTCTTCCTCCTCTTCCTCCTCCTCCTCCTCCTGCAGGGAGCTGGCTGGGATGGTCTCCAGCTCACACAGCCGCTTGGGTGTGCAGCCCAAGATGTTCCGTAGGCACAGTGGCACCAAGACCTGGGGGCTCTTCTCCGCGGGGCTGGACAGGATGTCCTCGATGCTGAACGGACGTGGCTTCTTCAGGCCTCTCCTGCCGGCCTCAGCACCTGACACTGGCTCTGAAGACATCCTGTACCAGCAGCAGCAGCAGCTGGGGAAACAGCCAGCCCAACCGAGGGGCTTTGCTCTCCGAGCACTGGCTCCCTAGTGGGGTTTTGCTAGGGAAAGGACAGCTTAGGTGGCTTTTAAAATGGACTGGCAAAGCCATTCAGAACCACTGCTTTGTCTTGGCGTTTCAAGTAACTGTCATTCCTGCAGCTGAGTTTTTATTTTATACACACACACACTCTTTTTCTCCCTCTGACCTAGCTGTGTTATGACTGAAGCCACTCTAAATATATATATAGAGAGAAAGATAATCCCTTTGGAAAGAAAACCGTAAACCCCCCTGCAAATAAAATAAATTCTAACTAATCTTGGCAGCTTTGTGAAGGGTTAGTGTGGATCTAAGATTTAGCTAATCCCACAAAAATGACTGGAGAAGGAAATCTGATTTCTCCATCTCGGGTGTAGATTTGAGGTGGTTATGATCTCCATTGTGCTGCAGCCTCCTATCCAAGGAAGGGGGAGGATAGCTGTTCCCAGCCCGGAAATGGACCAGAGGATTAACTCCTTAAAAGAAGCAAATTATCCCTTTCTCTGGCCAAATGAAAGCTTTCCCATCAAAAGAGAGCTGTCATATCATACAATATGAGAGAAGAGAGAGTTCAGCTTAATAAAAAATCATTTTTAATGACAGCACAGCCTTTGGCTTTGCCAGAATTCTCTGTGAAAGTTGATTTATTTTCTGCTGAAAGCAGAGAAATTGTATTTTCCCTCCTTCCCCTTTCCCCCATCTCTGCTGCCCTAATCACTGTAATAATGCAGATGCTTTGCATGTATCCAACATACTCTTTGTAAGGATTCAAAGCCTTTAATAAATTAGATTACTGGCTGCTTGCAGCAGCTCTGCACCACAGCTCAGTGGCATGTAACCACCTCCTGTGCAGCTGAGCACAGGGAAGGGGAAGGGGAGGATTGCTGCTGCTGCTGCTGCCTCTGTGTGCTCTCAGTGAGATCCCACAGCCATCCAGGCAGGAGTGTGGACTCAGTGCCACAGCCAGGCTTCCCCAAAGTTCAATTCCCAACTCCTGCCCAGCCAGAGGAACTGGGGAGAGGCCATGGCCAAGATTCGGGTTAGGAAGGGAAGCCTGGCTCTGCCCCTCCCAAAAGCAGACAGCAAGGCCTGGCAGCTGCAATCCACAGGACGAGGGAACATCTTGGATCCTACATGAGTAGGTGGGAGTAAACTAGAGAAGGTGTGGTTGAGATCAGGTTGTTCAGCTAAGTTTGAACGCAAGTTTTCTTGCCCTCAGTGTGATTTAAGCCAAGGTGAGTAGCAAGGCCTCAGGAGTTCACATGGGGAGCACCCTCACACCTGGTGCTTCCTTGCAGGGGAGTGAAGATACCAGTCTCACTCATGGTACACCAAGGAGACACACAGGTGAGTGCTGAGAAACCACTGCACACCAAAGATACTCACACTTGACAGCCCAGCAATGCCTCCAGCACCCTGAAAAACTTAAGTCAGTCCCCAGGAGAGCCTCTCTCAGCTCCCTTCTCTCCTCATCCATGCTCACTGCCTGCCCTTCCTCACCTGTGGGTCCCTCAGTGCTGGGAAGAGATGCCCCAGAGCCGTTCTACTTGTGACTCACTTAAAACCAAACTGCTCTTTTTCCTTCCCTTTATTTGTCTCTCCTTCAGCTGTTCCAATGTTGTAACCTGGATTATAACTGAGCTCTGCAAATCTTTAGAGATGAAGACACCTTTGTAGCTGCTCAGTCTGGACGTGTTCACTGCTGCCCTGCCAAGGTGTCAGTGCTCCAGAGAGGCACTGGGGATGCCCTGATTCCAGAGATCACTGAAAACTGCTCCCAGCTTTTATTCATGTCCCCAGACGCTGACACAAGAGGTGTCACAGATGTGGGGCCAGGTTCTGCTCCCCACACTGTGCTGGTGCAGAGGGACCATAGGGCCGCTGAGCTGGGACGTGCCATGGGCAGGTGCAGGATCTGACCAGTTCTGTTCATATGCCTGAAGCAGATTAATTCTCCTTCCCCATCCCTAACAAAGGACACCTTTCCCTGGGCATCCTGTCCCAGCCCTGCCTTCCCACCACACATGCACTTAGCCTATTAGGATCTCTGCTGATTGCTTTCTTTCATTCCTCCCGTACCTTTCACTACAGAAAATGGACTGGTAATACTTCTTTTATCAAAGAATTATGGGATTTAGGACCCAGATTGTACAAAGAGACTTTTGATAGCTGCTGGTAATCAAATCCCAATTGGCAGACACTTCTCTGCGCCCTGTTACCAGAGAGGAATAAAGGAAAGGGATTTCTGATGTTCTGTTTACTGAGCCTTTGGGAGATAGGATCGCTGGGCTATTTCATACTAGAAAAGGAAAGGAAAATAAAACAAGAAAGGAAAAACATGCAGACAAGAGAGGACAATATAGATAAAGATAAAAAGAAAAGAAACAGGCTCTTATCATTTTCTTATTGGTTAAGGAGATTCCAAAGCCATTATAGAGGATTAGCAAAAAGGTTAATCTGCTTTAGCTGTTCACTTGTCAAAAGTGAATTTATGGGGTTTGAAAATCCTTCCTATGGTGAAACAAGGAAAAAAAATTCCCCCTTTCCCTCCTCTGCCCCTCCCTTCTGCAGGCAGCACAAGGTGATGGGAACAGGAACACTGTAAACCCTACAGCAGGGCAGCACTCTCCTCTGCCTTGCCCCTGCCTGTGTGCTGGCACCTGTGGGAGCTCTCCTGTGGCAGTGCCTCTCCCCACTCCCTATCACCTCTGTGGGGTGGCCATGATGCTGGGGACATTGAGGATCAGATCTGAGGGATGTAATCGTCCTCCTGCACTCCTCTGCCTTGCCTGGGACAAATCCTGGGCTCTCTCACTCATTGATATTGACAGCAGTCAGGGCAAACCTGGACCCCTGGCTGGATTTGGGCTTCCAGGCTGATTTCTAAAGGAGAACAGAGATGGAGGCTGCTGCAAATGTTGCAAAAAAACACAGTCTGGGGGTTTTCCATCCTCAAGGGAAGTGCTCAGCCTAGGATGCACATCTCAGTGTCCTCCTGGCCACCCAGTGCATGCCAGCTGAGTTTTCCTGGGCTGCCCGTGCCATGACTCACCCAAGCAGCGGATGCCGATCACTGAGAAACAACCCAGGGTAATAACAGGGTATCCTCAACATCAAATCCTTCAACATCAAAAACAAGAAGCATTTTCTGTGCACCTGAAATTCAGTGGGATGTGCCTGTGAAGTGTTAAAACTCTGTTTAATAAAAAACCAGAAATGGTAAAATCATTGGATGGTTTGGATTGAAAGGGACCTTTAAAGATGATCTTAAAACTGTGCCTATTAAAATTGTTCAACCCTGTACCAACTAACATTAAGAACTCTAATAAACTCATTTTAATTTGATAATAATTACAATAAATCTGTCTCTCCCCTAAGGCCATTTCATTCCATAGGAAGAAGTGGAATCTCTCCCCTGGGTAGTAGTGTTATTAGTGATATTACTGATATTAGGGATGCTACCAATAGTGGTGCTGGCTATCAGAGATGGATGGTGTC
The DNA here is from genome assembly GCF_015227805.2 of Hirundo rustica. Classification (NCBI taxonomy): domain Eukaryota; kingdom Metazoa; phylum Chordata; class Aves; order Passeriformes; family Hirundinidae; genus Hirundo; species Hirundo rustica. The sequence goes on along the minus strand of NC_053466.1, from coordinate 8,557,916 downwards.
CGTGGTGTAGCAGGAGGTACCAAGGAGGTACCAAGCTTCCTCTTCTGCAATGAACCACGATGGAACCAGACAACTGCTTCACCCTGAAGCATTCCAGGCGGCATTTCAGAGATCTTACACCGCCTCATGCTGTCCAAATCCCTGTGTCCTCGGCAGGCAGCACCCGGCTTTCGGAAGTTTTGGGTTATCGCGCTTTTTCCCGACTACACAAACAGCTTGGGATGATGATGCTTTTTAACCTCTGCCTGGCAGGAGGCGCGAGTCCCTGCATGGAGCGAAGGAAGGATCGCGGGTCCTGGCCGGGATGGAGGAAGGATCGATGGCTGATCCTGGCCGGGATGGAGGAAGGATCGATGGCTGATCCTGGCCGGGATGGAGGAAGGATCGATGGCTGATCCTGGCCGGGGCGGAGGAAGGATCGATGGCTGATCCTGGCCGGGGCGGAGGAAGGATCGATGGCTGACCCTGGCCGGGGCGGAGGAAGGATCGATGGCTGACCCTGGCCGGGGCGGAGGAAGGATCGATGGCTGATCCTGGCCGGGGCGGAGGAAGGGTCGATGGCTGATCCTGGCCGGGGCGGCGGAAGGGTCGATGGCTGACCCTGGCCGGGGCGGAGGAAGGATCGATGGCTGACCCTGGCCGGGGCGGAGGAAGGATCGAAGGCTGACCGTGGCCGGGGCGGAGGAAGGATCGATGGCTGGCGGGTCCCGCCCAGCTCCCGGGCTGTGCCGCCGCGGGCGGAGCTGGGCCGGGGCAGCGCCAGGGGGCGCCGCCGAGCGCCTGACGGGCCCGGCTCTGTGGTGCCGCCGCCATGGGCGCCGAGCGTGAGGCGCGGGCCTGCGCCGCCTTCTACGGCAGCCGGGGCCTCGCCCCCACGGTGCTGTCCTGCCTGCGCTGCCTGCGGCACTTCGCGGGGTAAGAGCGCGGGCCCCGGGGAGGGAGCTCCCGGTACCCCCGGTGGCGGGTGCGTCGGGAAAGCCGCGGTGTGCAGCGCCCGTGCGTCCCCCGGGCGCGGGTCGGGAGGGAGGGAGGGAGGGAGCGGGTGTGAGAAGGTCGATACCCAGCGAGGGGGTCGAGCCACGCTCATGTGCCCCCCATTCCCCTCCAGCCTGCTCAGCAGCAGCAGGGCTGCAGTTTTTAGGTTTTTCGAGCCCTTCTGCCACAACAAGGGCTTGCATGCGCTGAGCTGTGAGGATGTCGTGTATCTGCCCCTACCCCGCCGTCCCTCCGTCCTCGCTCCAGTGCAAGGCTGAGTGCAGATGGGAGAGAGGAGCATCGCGAGCCGGGGCACCCCCATCCCAGATCCCGCTACAAACTTCACCGAGCCAGGGTATCCTCACTGCAATCCTTGTCCTCTTCCAGGAGTACTGCCAAGAGATGCAAAGAGAAGCACCTGGAGGAGGCTCTCCAGCTGACACGGGTGCTGAGCGAGGGTCTGCAGGCGCTGGGTGAGGCAGAGGCGCGACCCCTGCTCCGCTGTGTCCTGGCTTTCCAGATGGAGGCAACCAGTAGCTCCAGCTCCTTCCAGAAACTGGAACAGGTCTGTAAGGCAATCGGCTGGGCTGGCTTTGCCCACTCCTGGCACAGCTTTGGAGCTTCCTGGCATCCTTACCAGCAAAGGGGCTCAGAGGTGCTGCAGGCTCCCCCAGTAGCACTTTGGCAGCCGGTGTCTCCCAGTGCTCTTGGGCAGAGCAGCTGACTTGGGGTGTCTCTTGGCAGATGGTGACCCAGCTGGCAGTGGGGAAGGAAGCCCTGTTGGCCCAGGAGGTGGACACGCTGCTAACTGGCCTGGCACTGCAGGGAGAGGTGAGAGAACCCCAGCTGTGCAGTGGCGCTGGCTTTCATGGGAAGCGGCTGGAGACCATGTGTCACAGGGACCTCCTGGTTTGGGCTTCCTCCAGTCCTTCACTTCACTTCTCACCATTCTGGGGATTTGCCCAGCTGTCAATGTGTGGCTGCCTATCACACCAGCCCTTTGCTCATCCCTGGGGACTGAGCTGCAGCCTGCTGTCACACAGGACAAACTATCCTTCTGTCGCTGCAGGTGCTGTCTCCTGGGGACCTTCAGTCAGGTCAGCCTTTCTTCCTTACCTTCCGGGGTTTCCTCCCAGCTCACACCATCAGTGCACAGAACACTTCCTGCCAAGCCTGGGTCCTCTGTGCTCATGCAAGGGGAGCGGGGATCAGCCCGTGTGACCTTTACAGAAGTCCCAGCAGCGTCCAGATCTGCCCACCCACAGCTGGAAACCAGACAAGTCAAAGCATCCCCTGCATCCCAGCCTCATTCTTACCTCACCAATAGTGCAGCCCTTGGCTGAGCTGGGAGCAGGGCTGGCTGCAGGAGGGCTGATGCTGTCCCCTTGCCTGCAGTGTCCATGTTCCTGGAGGAGAGCAGCCTGGGCCGGCAGCACTGGCGGCAGAACCTGGCCGTGCTGCTGCAGCGCCTGGCCACCACCCTGCGCTGGGTGCTGCAGGGCCAGCCCGCACCTGGCAGCACATGGGCCTACCTGGTCATCAAGGTAAGAGCCACTCTGGGGAGTGGGGGAAGGATCAGAACCTGGCAGCAATGTCCAGAGGGATGTAATGCATTGAGCTGTTTTGAGTGGCTGTTCCTGGGGCATTGCTGCATTTTCAGAGGTAAGGAATACTGATCATCCCTGTGGCACCTCCTGCTCCTCCAGGCCTGCCTCCAGGTTTTCCAGGTGCTGCCAAAGGACGTGGCCCCCCTGGTGTGGAGCACATCAGGAAAGAGTGAGACCCTGCAGAGCCTCTTGGGACTGCTGCTGGAGGTGGCTTGGGGGAAGGTGTGTACAGCCCTGGGAGGGATGGAACTGCCTGTCCCAAGGAGCAGAGCGGTGCTGTCCTTCCCAGGTGCTCACCCCATTCCCCTCCCCAAGGCAAGCCTGCAGAGACAGCCCAGTGTCTGGCATGGCTGAGAGACCCCATGTGGCTGCTTGGGGCAGGGGCAGTTAAATGTGGTTGGGGTTTAAATGGTGTTTTGAGTTGTGCCTTTGCCTCCCTGCAAGTCCAGGCCCTGAGCAAGGACACAAGGCTGCTGGCAGGCACAGCCCTGAGCATGTTGGTGAACACGGCCCCCCAGCCGCAGTGTGGGGCCAGTGCTGTGCTGACCCTGTTCCAGCTCCTCAGCCGAGGTGCGTGCTCCGTCCTGAGCTGGGGACAGCCTCTGGCAAGGGGTGACGGACATGTTTGGGTGTGAGGGGACAGAGGCTGGTGCCAGGCTGGACTCTGCTGCTGTGCCTGTCTCTCAGGGTCTGGGAGCTCCAGCTGTCTCCATCTACCTCCCATGGATGCTCTGGAATGAGCCATGGCAGTTGCTGTCAGAGCAGCATTTGGTTTTGCCACTGTCCTTCCATCCAGTGCAGCCATTTTCCAGCAGGCACTGGGGAGCTGAAGTTTGGGGAGCTGATGGTAGAAGTGCCCCCTGTTCTGGAACCAGACGGACTGGAGAAGCTGGTGCTCACCAGAGGTTTGCTGACGTGCTGCAAGATGGATATCCTCAGCTGCCAGCTGGAGGGCCTCCCCCACAAGGTAGGAGAGCTCACACCTAGCAGACAGAGCTTGAGGGAGCCCTTGGGGAGGGCTGGCAGCTGCCTGTGGTGCCTGCAGATCCTTGGGGGATCAAGCCAGGTTGCACCCCTCTGCACCAGTAGCTCCATGAATCCTGCTGAGCCCAGCCAGTTAGCCAAGGAGCCTGCATTTTCCAAAGACATACAAGCAGGGTTTTCTCTTCCCCGAGGGACTGGGAAACACAGTGGTGCCAAAAGCCTCTACAAAAAGCAAAGCAGTGTTCACCCTGTGTTCCCATGGCATGAACCTGGGGCTGTTCCTGCAGAGCACAGCCTCAGCTCTGCCCACTTCTAGCCTCTCCCAAGTCCTCACAAGCTGAGGACATTCAGGCAGAGGTGAGCTCTGTAAGAGCAGGAGAACCAGGCAGCACTCTCCTTGCCTGTCTGACGGCAGGGTTTTCTCCCTGGAAATGCTGTGCCTGCCCGCTCCCTGAGCCGCTGTGCCCCTGCAGGCCTGCCTGCTGCTGGACGTGGTCTTTCCTGCTGTGTGTGCCCTGACCAGAGAGCGGAAGGACTGCCACTACTACTGCTTCCAAGGTAGGAGACAGTGACCCTGCCATGGTGGGGAGGTTTGAAAGGCTCACTGTGTTTGTGATGCACAGAGTCCTCGTGTGCTTTAACCTCTCCCAGGGTAGATGCTTTTCTGGGTCTTGGTAGCTGGTTTGGAAACTGGTATTAATTTCTGTTCCAGCCCAGTGGACACTTATCCTCCTGGGGTCTTGTGTACCTAACGGGGGAGCTGCTGCCCCTGCACACAGAGTCCTTAAGCCCACAGCCTGTGCTGGCTCTGGTGCAGGTGTGTCTGGGGCGAGGGCTGCAGCAGAGCTCTCTGTTTTGGCAGCCGGTACGCTGTGGCTGCAGCGCCTGCGGGAGGGCCTGGCCACTCTCTGGCACCTGACGGGTTCCCACATCCTGGCCCAGGACAGTGAGCTCCTGCAGGAGATCACCCAGCTGCTGTGGAACAACGCAGAGACCCCGGTAAGGACACGGTGCCAAAGGGCCGTAATGTGGCAGCCGGGAACAGCTCTTCCTTCTCCTGGCTCAGCTGCTGTCCCCAGCCCATAACAAACCCCTGCCTGCTTCAGCTCCAGCAGCAAAATACACTCCCTTGCCCGCAGCTGCCAGGGCAGGGGCAGTCACACCACTGAGGTTGTGGCATTTGTCACACACAGGCTCTACAGGGCCATGTCCTGGTGCTTCACCTGCCACAGGACAGCAAGATATGAGAGGGAGCCCAGCCTAACCCACTGTTTGCTGTCCTTCTCCCACAGGTGGAAGGTGTGTCTGAGTTCATCCACAACTCCTTCCGATTGCTCCTGGAGATCTACCACCTGGAGTGCCAGCACTTCCAGGACCAGGAGAGACCCCTCTACCAACAGATGCTGCAGAGGGTGGTCTCCATGCCATGGCAGATCAAAGCAAGATACGTGCCCCTGTGTGCCATCGTCCCCTACATGGGCAGCCAGCAGGTAGGGAAGGCAGGGGCATGGGGAGTCTTGGTGTCAGCTGGCTCTGCTGCTGAGGTGGTGCAGCCTCTCTCCACTTCCTGTTACCTTCTACCTAGCTCAGCTGTGTGGGCAGGGAGCCTGTTTTAGCATCCCTGGGGTAGTGAGCCACAGCAGTGCATCCCTGAGCGCCAGTGGGAAGGGAAGCTTTGCCTGTCAGTGCCCACCAAAAGCTAGCCAAAAGCAGTTTCGAGGTACCAGAGGTACTCAGTGCCAGGGGTGACTGCAGTGTGGCCTGTACCCATCTGTCTTTCCCCCAAATGCAGCTTTCAGCCCGACAGGAGGTGAATGTCACCTGCCTTTCTCCCAGGTGCTGGATGCCTACCCGGACCTGCCACAGCACCTCCTGAGCTGCCTCTGCACCAACCACCTGTGTCCCGCCGCAGCCGAGGTCTACAAGGTCCTGGTGCGGCAGCAGTGCAGCGAGTGGCGGAATGAGCAGCGGGGCACAGAGGTGGCCCTGGCAGAGCACTGGGCACTGTGCTGGCTCCCCCTGCTCTCCCAGGCCCTCTGCTCTCCCCTGCCCATCCTGCAGAGCAACGCTGCCAACCACCTCCTCACCTGGACCCTGCGGCAGCTCCCGGCCACCCAGGCACCGCTGGCCGCCCAGTTTGGTGGCCAGGACACGATGTCCCTCCGGGCTTGGGTGTCACTGCTGAAGGCACAGAAGAGCGTGGCAGGTGCCCTGCCGCTGGGGGAAGAGGCGCTGGAGCGGCTCTCCCGCTGCCTGGGCACCCGCGAGGAGGGCGTTCGGCTGGCAGCGCTGGCTCTGCTCTGCTGCAGCCCCAACACCAACCAGCCCCTCTCGGGCACCGAGGTGCAGCTGCTGCGGGAGTTCCTGCCCCTCAACCTCAACTGCGACTCCTCCTCGTTCCGGCAGCTGCTGCAGGCAGCGGTGCGGAAGGCGCTGGTCCGGCTGCGGGACAGCTCGCTGGCCCGGCTGCGGGGGAAGGCGCCGCGACGCTCCGGGCAGGGTGAGGGAGCTGAGCAGCTCGCCCAGGCTGTAGGTGAGGCGGCCACCCAGCATCTTCAGCACAGCCCTGGGAGATTCACGTGTGCTTGGCATCCTTTGCTGCCGTGCTCTCTGCCCACAGGCTTTGTGGAATGGCTGCTGCAGCTCAGCATCGCTTCACTCAGCCCAGGCTCCAACTACCAGAGGAAGAAGACGGCTCTGCTCCTCCTGGCCGCTGTTTTGGAGACCTGCACAGACACCTGGAGCCCTGACAGGAAGAAAGGCCAGCCCCCACGTGAGTACAGGCAAGCTGCCTGGAGTATCTCCCACAGCTGTGGGGATAGTCCCATCCCATCCCATCCCACCACTCCGTGTCCCCATCACAGGGACCATGGCCACACTGCTGAGCTACGCCAGGCAGAGCGGCTGCTGGGACTTCTTCTCCCAGCCCAATTTGTTGGCGCTGCTGAGCTGCCTGCAGGACAGCACTAACGAGGTGAGCCTTGTAAAGCCAAGGGTAGGTCACAGAGATGCCTGCCTTGGCCTCAAGCAGGCTCAGCTGGGAATCCCACCATTCTTCCCTTCCTCCCATGTCACACTTTTCCCCATGTCTTCTCTGTCCTGGCAGATTAGAGACTTGGCCTCGGACCTGCTTGTCCGCTACTTCCCCGCCACATTCCCCGAGCCCATTGCCCTGGCTCTCTTCCAACTGGCTCAGGACACCCTGGGCAGCCCCCGAGTGCAGGAGGCTGAAGCTGGAGCTGTGCTGATGAAGACCATTCTGCAGAAGTATGAGCTCCTGGCACCCCCCTCCCTCTCCCTGCGGTGGCACAGGGCCCTCCAAGCGTGTGTTGGAGCAGCACTGGTACCTCACCCGTCTGTGGTCATGGGTGGGGTTTACGATAGCCTTGCAGTGGGAAGCTGGGGACGGTGGAGGTACAGGAGTCTGCACCAAGGGAGGAAGGGGCTGTGTAGCACAGGATGGGCAGGAAATTCCCTGGTACTCACAGCAGGATCTGCCTGTTGCCTCAGGTCAGACAGTGGCACCATGAAGAGCCTGTCCCTGGAGGCTGAGGCAGCCCTGACACTGCCCAGCCGAGGTCTGTGCTTCGCCCAGCACCTTCTCCACATGCTGCAAGCCCAGTACAAAGTGGCATGCCAGGACCTGCTGCGGGCAGCAGCCACCGCACCAATGCATGGTACGGCCCCGACAGGGCAGGTCAGGGAGCAGCTGCAGCAGCTGTCTGGGAACGGGAGCAGGCCAGAATCATGGCAGGACTCGGGCCACAGCTCATTGGTGGTGCCACATCCTTGCCTTGGTTTCCCTGTTTTGGCACTCCCCCTGCCTTGCACACCCCTCACCCAGGGCCCTGTTCACTCCCCTGCCCCTGAGCCCTGTCAGCTGAGGGCTCAGGCAAGGAAGCCAGGACTGTGCTGACACCACGCTGAGCAGAGGTGGCTGTTCTGCAGGAGCCATCGCAGCCCTGCGCCAGTGCCTGCTCCAGGTGCCCGAGGTGGCCGTCTCCATGGAGGCAGCAGAGTTGGTGCAGAGCTGGCAGGAGCTCCTCACCCGCCTCGTGACCACAGTGAGAGACATCACTTCCCTCCTCCTGGGTGCTCTGCAGAGCCAGCAAGGCCCCAGTGCTGATGAGCAAGGTGAGTGTGTCCCCATGGTGCAGAACCAGCCCTTGGAACTATCCCTGGGAACCACTGCGACTCCATCGCAGTCACTCCTGGCCCAGCAACCCTCCAGCCCAATGGGAATGCACTTGCTTTGGGCTCAGTGCCTCTAGCAGGGGACCATGGTGGGGCTGGGCCTGGCTTTGGGTCCCTTTCTCAACTCTGTGGGAGAACAGCAGCACTAGAAGCAAAAGCCTTTCAGAAGTAGTGAGGCATCTGCCAGATGAAAACACTTGGGAAAGGAGGGGCTGGCAGAGCCCTTACAGGCCTTGGAAAGAGCAGTGGGGAAAATGTAGCTGCATTCCTGAGTGGGGCATGAGGCAGAGCAGCAGCCATTGCCATTTCTGTGCATTCTGACAGGACTGCAGGGCCTCCCAAACCCCTGCAGCATTCCCCTCCCGCTGCCCTGCAGCACCCTGCTCAAACCGCGCTTTTCCTATTGCAGCTGCTGCCCCATCATTTGCCGAGATGGGGAATGCCATTGGCTCCCTCATCATGCTGGGGAAGGGCCAGGGGCAAGAGGAAGAGGAGGGGGATTCAATCCTGCTGTCAGAGGAGCACAGCCTGATCCTGACGTGCTGCTGGGTGTCAGTGAAGGTGGGCACTCCTCCTCATGGCACTGGGAGAGGGACAGCCCAGCATGGCACCCATCATCCAGCCCGCCCCAGCTGCTGCTTTACCTCCCCTTGGGTCATTCATCCTTTCTGGGAATGAATATGGGGGAATTTCTGTCCTTACCTCAGTGCTCTCACACATGTCCTCACCCCTTCCAGGAAGGATGAAGCTACCAGGCTCCCCAAAAGCAGCCCCCTCCCAGCTTCTTCCCAGACACTGATAGTCCCCTGCTGTGGCAGAGCCAGGCTGTCTGGCTTGCAGCCCTGCTGCCACCCATCCCAGCTTCTCCTCCTCCCTGCCAGTCTTGCTGAGCCTCCTCTTCTTGCCAGGAGATTGGGCTGCTCCTGGGGGGCCTGGCCGAGCTGCTGCTATCCCCAGCACTTTCTGCTGAACCGGGGCCCCTCCTGCCGCTCCCCACCCTGCAGATGGCCACCAGGGTGTTCCAGGAAATCCTGCTGCGGTGCCGGCACTGGGTAAGAGCGGATCTGAGCCCTTTGCCATCCCTCCAGCCCTGTCCCCACCCTGGCGTCCTGGGGTGGAGGGAGGGCGAGTGCAGTGGGGCAGGGTTTGCTCTGGGGCGGGACATGGGGATGGCTGGAAGTCCCCTGGCTGGGATCCCAGTGTCAGACCTTATCACATCCCCATGCCACGTCATTTCACTTGCTCTTCCCCTTCCCAAAGAGATTTCTGGGGCTATGGGGGGCTGCTGGGTGCAGCCTTTGGGGTGCTGGGCCTGACACTGCTCTGCCCCAGGGAGCAGTGGAGGGCTGCAGCATGGGCTTCACCAAATTCTGTGCTGCTCTGCTGAACCACCCGGATCCAGAGCTGCAGGCCATCCCACGGGCTGTGCTGGAGCAGGTACAGTACTCATCGTGCCCTTTGTTTCCCATGCACCCCAGGGAGCACCTGCGTCATTTCTCAGTGTCCCCACTCCCTGGGGCAAGCACCCTCCTGGCAGCTGAGGTGCTGGTGCAGGGCTGGTGCAAGCTGGTGCCCTCCTGGCAGGGCAGCTGCAGGTTCCAAGTGACAGGGTTCCAGGCACATCTCAGGTATATTTTGTTTCTCTGTCAGGGCTTGGAAGCGCTGAGCGGGCCCCGGAGCAGCTCGATCACGCGCCGTGCTGCCGGCTTGCCCATGCTCTTCCTCTGCATCGTCAGCGGGGAGCCCCCGGCGCAGGCACGGCCGCTCCTGACGCGCTGCATCCAGACACTGCTGACCTTGGCCGCCACAGCACTGCCACAGGACTGGGACCAGACCCTCGACCTCCCGCAGGTGAGTGTGGCACTCCTGGCTGCTGGAGCCCCTTAGGGAACAGGGAGATCTGTGCCAGGTGAGACTATGAGTACTCAGAGTGAGCAAAAACCGCAGCCCTGGTTGTGCTGTCCAGCCCAGCAGCCTGAGAGCTGATGCCTCTTGGCTCCCCTGGGTTTTCATACCCTGTTCCCCTGACATGGCAGCATGAGCCCCGTGTGCTCTCCCCAGGTGTGTGCCCTCCACGTGCTGCAGACGCTGGTCCGCGGGGCAGGGCTGGGCGGGGCAGTGCTGTGCCATGCCACTCCCATGATGGCCCTGGCGCTTCAGGGCCTGGGCTCACCCTGCTGGGCCATGAGGAACGCGGCCATCCAGCTCTTCAGTGAGTACTGACAGACATCCCACAGCCCCCCGGGTTCAGAGCCCGTGTGGGGTGAAGTGCAGGGGCTTGGCAGGGTTGGATGGGACCTGGCACTGCCTTCTCTGTCCCTGCAGGTGCCCTCACATCCCGGCTGCTGGGACAGCCGTGGAGCCACAGGGATGGCTGCCCATCAGAGGGGCTGAGCCTGCACGCCTTCCTCGGGCAGCACCCAAAGCTGGGCGCTGTGCTGCTCGGAGAGCTCAAAGTGGCCACAGCACCCACATCAGGAAGGCCCTGCCTGCACCCTGCACTCCATGCCATCCTCACCCTCTTGGCCCAGCTGCAGCCTGGCGCTGACTGTCCCGGCAGGTATGGGGGCAGCAGGGATGCTGTGCCTCAGCCAAGGGCTCCTGCAGTGGGAAGGGCTCCCATAGTGCTGAGGCTGACCCTGGCTCTTCTCAGATTTTCCTCCAGCCAGCGATCACCACACGGTTCCCTTTTTGCTCCACAGCCCCTCTGCTCCCTTCCTGGAGCCACTGCTGGGGCTGGCAGAGAGCCCCATCTACGCCGTGCGAGCGATGGCTGCCAAGGCTCTGGTGCCCGTTGTCCCCCCTCCCCAGCGCTGCAGGCTCCTCCTGCGCCTGGCCCGGCAGCTCCCTGCAGCGCCCGGACAGATCCGCTCGCACAACACTGTCCACGGGCACCTGCTGCAGATGCGGGCACTGCTGGCCTCCGCCACGGGCACCGGTGGGTGAGTGTTGCCATGCTGCGTCCCCGGCTGGGGTCCCTCAGTGCCCAGCGCAGCCTTTTGGCCGCAGAAGGGCGTCCATGTGGCGCCGTGCCCCGTGCTATGGCCGTGTCTCCACGCAGGCTGTCGGCCGAGGCGCTGCTCCCCGTGGCTCTGCAGCTGGAGGCGCGGGGCTGGCTGCTCACCCCTGCCCAGCGCTGCCCCCTCGTCCGCGCCGCCTTCCTCCAGGTGCTCGCCCTCCTGCCCACGTCCTTCAGCCCCGGCTTCGCCCAGTACCTCTGTGACACCATCAGCACCGAGCTGGGCAGCCTCCCGCAGCGGGGAAGGTCAGGCTGTGCCGAGCCACAGGTACCGCTTCCTACCATGGCCATGCCTGACTGGCAGTGAGCCTGGGCAGGGACAGGGGCACCCATCGCTGCAGGCTGAGCACTGGGAGGGGAATCCTGGTTTTCTCGTGCAGGTGGGCTCAGCCATCCTCAACCAAAGCATGGCCCACTTCATGTGCAGCGAGGCAGCCCGGCTGGCAGACAGCGAGCGGATTGCTGCCGTCTGCTCACTTCTCCAGCAGCCCAACCCTGACATCCAGCTTGCCATCCTGAGCTGGGTGACTGCTGGGGAGGGAGGAACGTGCAAGGAGGTGGAGAACGCCCTCGGGCTGACATTGCTGGTATGGTGGGGCTCAAAATTCACCAAGTAAAGCAGGGGGACCCCAGTGCACCACACAGATGGGATCCCTGAGATCCCATTGCTGAGAAGCTTGTGCTCCCCAGGCTGACTGAGGGTGCATGGGTGCAGGGCACTTGCCTGGTCCTGCAGTGCCAGGACCACTAACCATGAACCTTCTTTCCCATTGTCCACTAGGAGAGCTTGCAGTCGGTGCTGCAGGAGAGAAGGGACAAAGAGTTCCTGAGATTGTACCTTGAGGCTTTGCTGCATCTTTACAGAGATCCCTCGTCATGGTCCCAGGAAGCTTCCAGTAAGCTCCAGGGCTCCTCACCATCATGCCTGGAGATGCTGCTGCACATGGTGGAGGCTGAGTGTCCTGGGCCCGATCTCCTCTTCCAAGCACTGTGTGCTGCCAGCCTGCTGCTCGCCCACCAGTAGGTCCCTGCTGCTGCTGTGGGGCTGCCCAGCTATTCCAGCTGATTCTTCCTTAGTCCTTACTAGAAACAGAGCCGTGACTTCCCTCCCACAAATCACAGCGTTGCACCCGGCTCCTGTGATCTCAGGGCAGCCGATGGCCTTTGGTCCCCTAATGGAGCAGAAAGCTGTGCTTGAATTCGCTCTCCTTCCCTGTCCTCTGGCAGGTTTGGGGACGAGGATGGCGCACTGGTGGAGCGCTGGTGTGCAGCACTGGAGGAGTGCAGCCGGTCCACTTGGTCCGAGGTGCTGCGGCTGGCGGCCGCCCGCTCCCTGCAGATGGCAGGGGCCGACGTGGTGCGGCGATCGCTGCGTGCCGCCCGTCCCTCGCTCGTCCCTGTGGCTCTGCGGTAGGTCACAGCTCATCTCTGGGGGTGGCTGTGCTTGCAGCCAGCTCCCAGCAGCACTGCTCCCTGCAGCCCCAGCCTGCTGCAGTTTAATGGACTCTGCAAAAGGTGTCCTCTGCAAAAACTCAAGGGTATTGAAGAAAACCACACTCATTCAAAAATCACTGGCACTCGAACTCATAGCCTACAAAAAAAATCTGTGGGTGGCATTTTAATGCAAGCAGCCAGTCCTTTATGAGCAGCAGATGGCATTGCTGAGTCCCTCAATCTCTGGCACAGACCCTGCGCTCCCAAGCTCCAAGCTCTTGGGTGGTGCCTGTGTCTCACAGTCCAAGAGAAAAGTCCTTCAGAGAAGCATTCTTCTGAGGTCTCATTCTCCCCTTCAAGCAGGCTGGGCTGCTTTGAGGGGTGCAGTGTGCTTCCCTTCCCTTCTCTTCCCTTTCCTCAGGCTGATAAACATGGCCATTCACCTTCTGCAAGATGAGGAGCGGGAGGTCCGGCATGAGGCCTCAGGTTTCGCCAGCCTCCTGCGGCAGAGCCCAGGGGAGCTGCTCCAGGATGGCTGCATCTTTGTGCAGGACAACGTGGGGCTCCAGAGCCTCCTGGAGCTGCTTCTGGGAGAGTTCGGGGGGCACCCTGAGACCTTCAGCTCACTGCTTCAGCACATCCCCATGTTAGATCTCAGGAGTGTTGTGGAGGAGCTGGAGGCCAACAAGTGAGTTGCTGGACCTGTGGACTGGCATGAGGGAGTGCGGGGTACCACGGGGTCAGCCCTTGGCTTCACTCACACCTCCGCTTTCCCCCCAGACCTGCCAGCTTGTACAAGGAGGATGAACCCAACGTTTTTGCAGAGCCGGCTGTCCTGGCACAGCAGCTGCTCCCTGTCCTGGTGCAGCTCCTGGAGAAGGCTCCCACTGGCAGCCCACTCCATGCCTCAGCTCTGCAGTGGCTAGAAGCCACAGGCCCCGGTGTGCTGAGGGACCTGCAGTACTGCAAACACTGCTGGAGCCAAGGTACGGCGAGCGTGGAGCACCTGGGATGAGCAAACAGTGTCCTTGTTCCCCAGGCCAGCTCTGCCCAGGGGCACCCCGCCATGCTCACGGCTCCTTCACCCGCTCTCTCCACAGGGACTGCTGTCCCCTGGGGGATGAAGGCGCTGGGCTGTGCCAGGCTCCACACAGCCCTGGCCGTGCTTCTGGTGAGGGCCCGGCTGATGGCACAGGTGCTAAAGGTGCTGGGGGAAGGTGCCACCGCCATGCCAGGCCTGGGCTGTGGCATCCAGGAGTTGGAGCAGGAGCTGGAGCTGGTGCAGGGGTTGCTGGTGCAGCACGGGCTGGCCCCTGTGCCAAATCAGGACTGCACCAGGAGAGCTGAGACCACTGTTGGGGACTGACAGCTCCAGGCATGCAGCAGTGTGACACAAAATCCTGCAGCCATCTCCCTCCATTTCCTGGATGCTCTCTCTGACCAGCAGCCAGGCCTGCAGGTTTGGTGGTGTAACTCAGGGGAACCCCACTCACGGTGTGGGACACACTCACTTGTTCCCAGTCTCTAACTTTCCAGCTGAGGACTCCAGTGCAGCGTGGCCTTGGCCCATGTCCATGGCTTCCTTGCCCTCAACTCTGGCTGGCAGGAGGGGACCTGTGCTCCAGAGCTCTCACACCCCCTCATGCTCAACTCCCACCACCTGTTTTTTTAACCAGCACTTTGGTCCTTGGCCAGGCTGGGCTTTTATCCCAAATAAAGAGGCCAAGAACATTCCCAGTGTTGAAGCCTTTTAATTCCCCTGCCCAGGAGGGTGGTGCGAGCGTGGGCTGCAGGAGCCAAACGTGTTCTGGGGCAGCAACCAGGCAACAGCCACTGGCTGCAGTGGAGCAAGATCCAGCCCGGGCATGGCCATGCTCCCAGCACAGGCTGTGGTACCACCACCCAAAGCTGGTGCAGGGACCCCAGCAGCAAGGGCATGCTGTGCTGGGTGAGGAGCAGGGAAGGGCAGCACCACCCAGCCCAGCCCAGCCCCATTCCTTCCAGGGCGGGCGGCCGAGCCCCACGGCTGGAACTGGACACCGGCACCATCGCCCACTTGCAGACCTGGGGTGTCTGTTTAATGTCTCTCTGCAAAGCCCAGCAGGGCTGAACTGCCTTGCATGGCTTCTCTGATACTGCAGTGAGTGAGCTCAGACAAGAGGAAGGGTGCTGCCTCCACCCTCACGTCGCTTGCCAGTTGCAGCTCGTTGAAAGTATGATGTCATGGTTGAGTGTGGCATCATCACACATGTCACCACCGCATCACCTTCTCACCCAGACTTAACCTCATCGTGCTGTTCTACCATTAATCACCGCACTTCAGCAATTCCATTATTTTTAGTCTTTCTAAGAAGGGTTTTTCCATTCTTCAGCAAAATATTTAATGGAAAACAGAGGGAGCTGGCACAAAGGATGAGTAGCAAACCTGCAGGAGGGTGAAATTTTAAAGGAGACCACGTTTTTACTTCATTCCCCACCTCCCCAGCAAGGCGTGGTGCCATGGGGAGGCTCAGCTCACCTTCCCAGGGGGATCCTACACGAAGATGAGAGCTGGTGGGGAGCAGACACAGCCCTCCTGCAGGCCCTCCTGCACCCACGAGCCCTGGCACCCCACCACAGAAGCGGCCACCCAGAATGTCCTGGAAGGAAAAATCAGTGAGAACTGGGGCATGCCATTAATAAATACATTTTTTTTAAATAAAATATAGTTGTATACATATGGGTTTATATTATAGATATAATAGTGGAAGTCAGACTAGATGATGATTGTATGTCCCTTCCAACAGAGATATTCTGTTCTATTTAAATACGTTTATTTTTAGATTATAATCTTTGTTTATAGGACATATTATTGATTCACTTAATAATATGATGGTACGCTATAATATTGCGGCGTATTTTAACATCGTTAAAGCTTTGTATACAAATATTATAATTACAGTATAAAAGGCGAATGCCTTAGAGGCAGGGAGAGCCATTCCCGGTGTGGGGATGCCACAAATGAGCACGTACCTGGCTCCTTGCAGCCCGTGCCCAGCGCAGTGGGCACGGCGGTGGGGCAGGCTCCCCCAGCACTGCACACACACCTGCTGGTCCCGGCGCAGCCCGCGGCTCCAGGCTCGCCCGCGGCACGGGGCTCCCACCTGCGTCAGGCGGAAATAGCCGCAGTACCTGGGGAGGGGGGAGCTGGGCAGCGGGGAAATGGGAGGAGAAAAGAGGGAAAATGGTGGTCGGAAGGTAGGGCAGAGGCCGTGGTGGGGTTTTGATGGATTTGGGTATAAAGGGGATGTGGGTTTGGGGGCGGCAGAGGGGCCTCGGTTGGGGAGGTGAGAAGGGTAATGGATATCCCGGGGCGGTGCAGAGGGATCCCGGTTTGGAGGGTGGGAAGGGTGATGGCTCTGTGGGGCGTGCAAAGGGCCATGGTTTGGGGCAGGGAGAAAAGTAATGGCTGGGGGAAGCAAAAAAGCCCTGGGTCTGGGGGGTGCAAAGGGGCCGTGAGCGCAGGGGGGTGCAGGAGGGGTCCCGGCTTTGGGGCCCAACTCCACACATACCCAGAAGGCTCCTCCGGCAGCGGCAGCCCGGCTCTCCGCCAGGGATTTCTGAAGTCCTGGCTGAAGGAGTTGGGGAGTATCTTGGCTACCTCTGGCAGAAGAGCGGCCGTGAGGGGCACGGGGCCGATCAAAGACACCCCGGGGCGGCAGCACACGGGGACGAGCGCGCCGGAGGGCAGCGGGCAGCCCGCGTTACCTTTGGCCGTCCCGCAGGTCGGGTGCTGCCCCAGGCAGCCGCGGCGCTGCTTGAGGTCAGGACAGGGATCCCCTCCGTGCCGGGGCGGAACAGTGACCTGGCGGCTGCGGGCCCTGCTGCCGACCCCGCACGGGGAGCTGCACCCGCTCCACGGCCCCCAGGGCCCCACAGCGCAGCCCACCGCTGCCAGCGGCGGAGGAGAGGGAGAAGAGTGTCAGTGTCACCAACAGCGGAAAGAGCGGAGCAGGGGAGATGCAGCACAGGGGACGGGGAGAGGAGAAGGGCAAGGCCGGAGTGACCCCAGCAGCCCCTCTCTCCTGACCCCTGCCAGTGCAGGGACATTGTGAGCTGCTTCCGTAGGACTTTATCCCTGTGAGCATCGCGCTGAGCTGGGACCCTGCTAATCTCCCCGGAGATTAGGAAGGGCTGACTGCTGCAATTGTCCAGGGGGCCGTGGCCGGTGCCTGCCTGCCCAGATTTGGGTCCCCAGGGCAGGCTGGTTCTGCACTCCCCAAGCCCATGAGCCCTGTTTGGCACTCTCAGCGCAGCCCCCGGTTGCCCTGTCCCTGTGCAAAGCACTGCCTGTGGCAGTAGCAGAGGTGACACCGCGGCTTGTCCCACGCTGACCGCTCAGGCTTGCAGTGACAGCGCTGCCATCAGCTGCAGACCAGAGGCCACCCCTAAGGGCTCTCTCAGTGCACTGGGGCCAGCCAGACACTCAGCACGGAAAAAAGGGGACAGCTGGGACACCGCTACAAATCCAGCCCAGCCGGCATCCCCAGGCACGTCCTGCTACCGCTCAAAGTACGGGGCTAACGGCTAACAGTAAACACTCGCCACCGAGCACGGCAGCACAGGCTGGTGTCCGGCCAGTGCCACCCCCCCGCCACTCACCGGCACGGCGGCACACGGCGAGGTAGTCCTGGCAGCAGTCCCCCGTCCTCTGGCAGTACGAGTCGCAGTAGCAGCGAGCCCGGCGGGCGCCGGGGGCCCAGCAGGCGTTGTTCCTGCCGGGGCAGCAGCGCTGCCGGCAGCTGCCCGTGGCACCGAGCAGGCAGCCGGCGGCCAGCAGCCAGCCCGCCCAGAGCAGCGGGCCCCGCATGGCACCGGGAGCCTGCGAGCCCGCGGGGCGATGGCTCCGCCGGCACCGGATGAGGAGCGGGGGCTGTGCCGGTGGGAGCTCCGGCCGTGCCGCACCGCCCCCGGGCTGGGCGGGGGGACAAAGCCCGTTCCCTTCTGCTCCACCGCCCCTCGGCTCCATGGCAGGGCAAGAACTTCATACAATTGACCAGGGTTATTAGTAAAGCACCGTGCATGAGACAACACAACCCTGCCTGGCAGCATCTGTGATTGGGCACTCGCTGCTGGGTCGGAGCTGATGCTGCCCCCGGAGCATCACCTTGGCACGATGGGGACCCCCCCCCGGCCCCCACCCACAGGGCAGGAGCCACTCACTGCCCACTCAGCACAGCCCGGACGCCAAGGCAGCTGCTAAAGCCAGACTGATTTTATTCAAATTTGCGAATGTAAAACAGAATAATAATAAAAAAAAACCTAATGCAACCCTCACTGGCTTCAGAGGGGAAAGCCGCAGGTAAACCGTGCCCAGGCTTTCCTCCTTCACCTTCCTGTGTTAAGGCTGAGCTCATCGCTGGCTTCAAGAGGGAGGAGGGATGGATTGAGCCCTGGCTCCTGCACCCCCAGCTCCCTCAGGGAGAAATTTGGCACAAATCCAGTGGGGCCAGCCTGGCACGGGCAGGGCAGGGCTCCAGCCCCACGGCCATGGGTGTTAGTGAGTCAGCGTGAAGCTCCAAAAGCTACGATCACCTACGGCACCACAGAGAGGCGGCGGGAGGGCAGATGCGGGGAATGTGGCAGAAGAAAGGGGTTTGCACCCCTGGCCGAGGGGACGAGCCTGCGGCGTGGGGCTGCAGCTCCTCGCCCCGGCTCGCACACGCCCCGGCTGTAAACGGCAGGTGAGGGGCACCCGGCTCACCCCAACCCCAGCCCAAGAGAGCAGAACTAAAGGCCTGGCTGCATGTGCAATTTTGGGCAACCGCTGCTCAGCAGCCTGGGGCTGAGCAGGATGCCTGGGATGGGATGGGATGGGATGTTGCACACTGATGGTCTTGGTGCTGGCAGGGAGGGAGGAGGGAGCTTGGGGTCACATCAGGGGGTCACTGCCCTTCCATCCCAGGGGGTGCAGGGCTGTTGGGCCCCCTCCAAGAGCTGCTGTGACTCTGCCAGTGGCATCAGCCCCATTGTCAGCTTGTGGTGAACAGCTTGGCATTGCATTCATATGGCTCGAGGGGCTCTCAGCACCCCCCAAAGAGCTGCTCCCCAGGCAGTCAGGAGCTCCTGGCTGCCGGGAGCCCCAAGGCACTACCCAAGGGACATCTCAGCCTGGTTAACAAGCACACGCAGCTGATGTGGAGCTGGGAAAAAGTGTCACCGGCAGATTGGGATGGGCATGACCAGGATGCTGGGGGTTGGGATGGTGGGATGCTGCTCCCTCCTTGCTCCTTCAGCGCACAACTAATAATTTAACCTGCTCCAGAGCCTGTTCCTAAAGATAAAGGTGGCCAGGTTTGGGGTGTGCAGGGCAGACCTGGCCCCAGCAGCGCCGCAGGTGGGTGTGGGTTTGGTCTCTGCTCTCCAGCTGACGCCCTGCAGAGAACAGGAGGTGGGGGCTGCCTGGCCCGGCCCCTCAGTCTGTTTTCCACACCTTGTTGAGGAATTTGACCACCTCATCGTAGATGATGAAGACGATGGCCACATCAAGACACACACGGCCCAGGCGAGGCACTGTACCCTTGTAAAACCTGCCAGGGATAGAGAGGGGGGCCGTGGGGCTGGGTCCCCTCACAGCCCCTTCCCTGCCCATCCGCCCCACCAGCCACCCCCACCGCAGAGCTTACGCCAGGGGCCCTTCGTGTTTCATGATCTGGTAGGCGCAGTCCCAGGTGTTCTTGTACTTGTGCGCTTCCAGCCCCTGTGGGAAGGGAAAAGCTGGATCAGAGGCCACAGCCAGGGTTGCTTCTGCAGGATTTTGAGGGGTAGGCAGAGAGCTGGGGGTGTGCCATGAGGAACTGATCTGCCTGCACTGCTGCAGGACATCAGACCCCACAGGGATGTCCCCACCTCCGTGGTTCAGGAGCAATCTCAGGCATCTCCCAAACCAAACCTCACAGGCATCGTGTGCCTGCCCCAGGGACTGCATGAAACAGCCCCCAGGCAGTGGGTGCACCCAGCCTGCTGCAGACAGAGCAGTGCCACGCCGGGCTCTGGCACCATACCTGCATCCTGGTCTTCACCACGTCCAAGGGGGTGTTGCCGAAGACACTCGCAGCTCCAGCAAGGGCTCCAAACACCCCTGTTATGAAGGGGTTCATGACCTTGTTTGGATTGTCCCCTGGGAAGGAAGAGATGTTGAGGGCACAGTGGTGGTGGGATTCCCGCATCCATTCCCAAGGGAGCCTGCAAGGAAGGTCCCAGGTCTGGCTGCTTGTGGTCAGGGTGCAGTGCTGTGCTGGGAACCGTCCAGCAGCACGTGCCCCACACAGCCCACGTTGCACCACAGGGCTCAGGGTGGCTGTGAAAGTGATGCTCCAGCACTGGGACCGTCAACCCCACAGGCTGGTGTCACCCCACCCTGGTATTCATTTCCTCCAAAGTGACTGAGCCGTGAGAAATAAGGGGAGTGTGGATGGAAAAACCAAGGACTGGGGAGCCAGAGGCACGGCCAGGGTGGCCTGTGGGGGCCAAGGACAGCTTACCTTTGTACCAGTTCTTGAGGGAGGTCATGACGAAGAAGCGGATGGCCTGGTTTGATCCTTGCTTGAGGATGGTTGCAGTTAAACCCTGGTAGGTCCCCCTCAGTCCTGCAAGAAGAGAGTGTTGGAGAGGAGATCAGCCTCAAGCGGCAGAGAAAAATCTCCCCAGGCCACCTGTCCCAGCCTGTGCCCATCCAGCACCTCCCACCCTGTCCCCATGGTATGGCAGTACTCAGGGAGTCAGGGTGCCACTTTCCTGGGACTCACCCTGTTCCCGAACGATCTCCCGGACGCCATGGAAGAAACCACGGTATTTGGGGTTGGGAGAGGTCTGGTCATGGATAAACTTCACCTACAAGGAGATGATGTGCTTGTCCTGGCTGAGGTAATGCAGATGTAATGGCCCCAAGGGCTGTTGGCCACCTCCTGCCTTGTTCCAGGGACGGTCCCAAGACCAGAGCTGACCCATGCAACCAGGCAGCTCCGGGAGAGATCACGGGGGAAGCCTGTGCCCGTGGCCAGCAGTGCATTTTGCAGAGGGAAACCTGGGAAACTGCCACTGCAAGCAGCCGTGTGGGGCTTACACTGATAAAATGGGTGACGAGATGGCTCCTGGCTGTGGGGCTCCTCCCTGGAGTGGGGAAGGGGCCAGGGCCACCTGATTTGACCTCCCCAGGGCTTTCCAGCATCAGATCCTCCCCTACAGAACTGTCTTGGGCAAACGCATGCAGCCCTCGGGTCCCCAGAAGTTGGGCATGCCTGGGTTTTGCCCCCTCCCAGCCCAGCCCAGTGAGGAGTGCCAAGGCAGGGGACAGTGCCAGCCACACCCACCCACCTTCACAGTCTCCATGGGGCAGACCACGGCCACAGCCTCAGCCACGCCAGCCCCCAGCCCGCAGATGAGGCCCCGCGTGCTGTCCAGCCGCCCCTGCTCGTCTCTCATCTGGTTGCTGAGGAACTCGAACATCCCAAACCTGCAAAGGAGCCACTGTGCCAACCCCCAGGCACCTGGACGGGGGTCTGCGCCCCCCCGCCTCTGGGTCCGTCTCCAGGAGCCGCTGCACACCCTGTGAGAGGACCCTCCCTGCCGGGGAAACCACATGGCTTTGGTAAAACGCCAACGGAAACACCGAGGAAGGGCAAAGCCACCCCCTTGTCTGCTGCTGTTGGGGGCTCCCCCCGCTCACCCCTTGCCACGGGGGCACGTACCTGACGGCAGCCTTGGGGATGGAGCCGTACAACAGCGAGCTGAGCCCCCGGTACAGCCCCCGGATGCCATGGTCACGGACAGTCTGCTTCACACAGTCCCCTGCGGCAGAGCACAGCGCGGCCGCTGTCACCCACCACGCCGAGGACCCCCCGGCACCGCCCTGCCAGCACCAGCCAGGCTCCCCAGGGGGCCCAAACCCAGAGAGGGGTTGCTCACCGATGCCCTTGTAGCGCGGAGGGTTTGCCTTCTCATCCAGCTGCAGCTGTGTCTTCACATACTCGGTAGGGAATGTGATGCAGATCTCAATCCCTCCAGCCAGGCCACCTGCGTGGGAGAGGAAGGGACGCTGAGGCAGGAGCAGCACTGTGCCCGTTCAGTGCCACATGGCTGCTCTCAGCTCCGTGACGGCTGAGCCTGGGACCTCTGGCAGCCAGGTCTGGGCTGGGACAGGACATCCCTGTCCTCACCAAAATCCCGAGGACTCCACACAGCAGCAGGGCCCCGTGCCAACCTGGTGCCTTGCATGGGCATCACTGCCCTGCCATGGAAAGAGCTGTCAAGGAGACTGGGCAAAAAGATGGGAAAACAGAGCAAAACACCGCACCCACGGCTGCTTGCTTGGTGTGCTGTCCCTCAAAGGCACCTCTCCCTCTGGAGCTGCCAGCCCTGCTGTGGCAGGCCCAGCACCACTCCCCAGAGCAGCAGGAGCCCATCTGCAGACCTGGTTGTGCTGGCGGGAGGCACAATTACCATCAAACCTGTCTGGCTGCCCCAGCTCCCGCAGCGGCGGCTGCTGGGCACTGATGACAGCGGCTGCAGCCTTTCCTGATGGCCCTGGCAGCAAGGGATGCTGGCTCTCAGCTCTGGGGCTCCCCTCAGCATGGCTGGAGCCCTTGCAGCCAGACCCAGCTCTGCTGGGGGAGCTGGGCTCAGCCCATCTGGCCAGGATGGATCACAGAGCGCTTCCTCACACCAAAGTGTGGCCAGGTCCCACCCAGCAGCAGGAGCCCTTTGTTGCCTGCACCAGGAGGAAGCACGGGGCCAACCCTGCTCAGCCCAGGACAGGGCACAGGGTGCTGCCACCGGGGTCAACACCACCCTGCTCCTTGCCCAGGAAAGTGAATCATGCTGGGGGCTCAGTGTGTGGTCAGGCAGGCTGCCAGCTCCCAGTCCCCTGTACAGCCTCCAGTGGTTCCTCCAGCCTGGCCATGTCCTTGGTGTGACTCAGCAGGTCTGTGGCCCCCACTGCCAGGCTTGCAGCCCCACCACAGCCCAGGGGACACCCCAGCAAGGAACACTCTGCCTCTGTGGGAGAGGCTGGGACTGAGTGAGTGGTTGTTATCCTGCTCTGCAGTGAAGCACAGGCTGGTGCCACATGGCACAGCTCTGCTTATCAGCACCCCCCAAAGTACCCCCATGCTGGGATGCTGATAGGGGACACCACGGTCCATGGCTGCTCCCTGTGACAACAGCAGGCAGCACCAACTCCTTGGACCAGCAGATGTCAAGCAGACTCTCTCACAAAGTCATGTTTCCTCTGCACGGCCTCCACATATGCAAGAGATCTCTCTGGTGATGCCAGCTCTCCCCTGTCAGTGCCACTGGCAACTGGCATCCTCAGGAGCAGTGCCACCTCCTCTCAGCCCAGTCCTCCCAGAGGGAAGGGAAAAGCAGCCTCCCCACATTCTTTCCAGCAGCTGAGCAGCACCCATCTTAAAACAGCCTTATGCTGGCTTTTCCCCCCCGGCACAAAAAGCACCAGGCTTCGCCTCTTACCCAGGGAGCCGAGAAGCCAGGCCAGCCTCAACACAGCTGGGGCAATGCAAAGCCCAGCTTCGTGCTCACAGAGCATCCTGCTCCTCCCACTGGCACGGCAGGGATGGGGACACCGTGGCACTGAGTACCCAAGGCAGGGCACGCCAGCCCAGCCGGGCAGCATCCCGGCCCCGTGGGGACAGGGCGTGAGGCCAGCCCAGCTCTGCCACAGCAAACAAAGGCTCCTTGTTTCGCACTGCGTTCCCAGGGGGGCTGGAGCTGCCCAGCCCAGCCCAGCCCAGGCAGGCCCTTCTCAGGAGGCGGCGCTGACCATCGCCAGCCCTGACGCCTCTGCAGCACCCGGTGCTCCGGGCCCACAGGAGGAACACACGGGGCCAGCTCACAGCACTGCAGCCAGCCAACAGCTCCCCTGGGGCATCACAGGAGGACAGCCACCATCCCCAGGCTCCCCAGAGCACCCCTGCTGCCCCCTCCACTGTCTCCCACCCTTGGCTGGCCGAACACCAATTTCTCCTGCAAAGACAAACAGCTCCTGCAGGAGCAGCTGGCAGGCCCCAGAGAGCAGCTCGATGAGAAGCAATGTTCTCCAGCTGGGTGCAACAGTCCCCAAAAAGCTGAGAACCAGCTGGCACCTCTCCACACCGCCACACATCCCCAACCTCACGCCAGCACAGCCGCACAAACACCCCAGGTGCTGCCAAGGCCATTTCCCTCCCTCCTACACTGCAGAACTGAAGTGCTGGACATTTTAAGCACCCTAAGTATTTGTTCTCTCTCGGTCTCCCAGCACCAGCTCGTGCCCCAGCACACCCAGGAGCCAGACAGCAGGGAAGCACCCAGGACAAGCAGCAGTCCAGGGACAAGCAGCAGCTCAGCTCATCACAGCCACACCAAATGCTACAGGGAGCAATACTGCACCTCCTGCAACCTGCTCACAGCCTCAGCAGTCACACTTGCATGCAGGGGAGGCAGAGGCTCTGCCCAGCATCCCATGGGAAAAGGAACAGTGTGTTGCTTCTGGGAACTAGCAGCCTCTGGGCAATGAGACTGCCCTAGCCAAGGATGGAGGAACAGGGCACCCATGCTGCCAGATCCTCTCCCTGTTCCCGTGTTGTTCTGGCCTCAAATCCCATGGGAAGGTGCACGGAGCAGAGACTCTCAACACACTCCATGACTTGTGTCAATTTTAATCCATTTTCTTTTGCCCACACAGAGACAGGGTGGCACAGGCCACCTGCCTTGCAGCCCCTTGAAAGCAAGACCCATCAGAGGTCCTGCTCTGCTGTCTTCTCTTCTCTCCAGTTTTAGCCCAGCAGAAAGAAACCTCAATCTATGCAAATAAACCACTCTTCTGCCCACGAGCAGCAGCTTTGTCCAATCCCCTCCTTCTCCACGGCTGCAGGGACTTTGCAACCTGTTTACCCGGACTTTAAAAAGCAGCTCCAGCTCTTGCAACATCGTGGAGTCAGCAGGAGCAGCGGCGCTCAGGAGGTGAAAGAGCACGCGGGGCAGCTGAGATGCTGGGCCAAGGCTCTGGATGCAGCAGAGCCAGAGGAGAGGGAATGTCCTTCAGGGAAGGTCACTCTGCCCGGCCCCAGGGAAGGTGCCCCTGGCAGGGGGATCCCACTCCCAGCACCAGGAATGTCTCCCTGCCTGCAGCAAGCCTGCAAGCGTTTCAGCTGCAAGCTATCTTGATACTACAGGCTCAGCGGGAAGGGTGAGAAAGGGAAAATACCCTGGCATCATTTTTGCAGAAAAAGTTTAGCTCTCCCCGGCAGAGAGGCCTGAGGAGGCCGTCCTTTGATGACCCCTTGGGCACGGCTGCAGAGAGCTGGCAGAAGGGCGAAGAGGCTTTTCTGGGGACAGTGGGAGGGTGCTGCCCCTGCAAAATTCACACAACACGTGATGGCATCAGCGCACGCAGGTTCAGCTTCACACACCGTCCATGAGCAGCTGCTGCGACACCACTGACCACCCCAAGCCAGGGCAGGGGGATGCAGCTGTGATGGGGAAGACAAGCAGAGCCCCAGGACTGACACAAACCAAGGCTGCGCAGCCAGGACTGGCACTGTCACCCCCTGCAAACTCCTACCCAGAGGCAAGTGCCCCAATGAACACCCACTGCCCTGTCTGGGAGCCACAGAGGGGCAGGAGATGGCACTGGTCCCTCTTCCACTCCCACAAGTGGCTGTGCCTGCAAAAGCATCCTGCTCCTGCCGAGTGATGGAGCAGCAGGTCTCTGCAGCTCTGATGAGAAGTGAGCACCTGGGGAGCAATTTCAGTCTCTCCATTTTAAGAGTAATTTCACATGCTGACATACCAGCACCTGATTTCCATATAAAAAGCACCTTTTAACTTCAGACTCCTTGGGATCCTTTCAGGCCAGAGGGAATTATTCCTAAGGGTCTGGAAGCAAAGCAGCAGAGCTCTCCCAGGGCCTGTGCCTGGAGCTTCTCCATTCTGCCAGCGGGGTGGCTCAGGATGGTGGGAAGGCACAAAGAAGCTCTCAGTGGAAGCTGAGCCCTGAGTTGCCCATTTTAGGGGCTCCCAGCCCATGTGCAAAAGGTGCAGCTGGATGGCGTGAGTGGAGCAGCTGACATGGACCATAGACTACAGGCACAGGGTGCAATCCTGCCCAGCTCCTGGGTGCTGTGCTTACAGTGTGCAGCACTCTCACAAGGGGTGACAGTGCCCTTTCCCATTAGCCAACATAGCTTTTGGAGATGGGGAAATTCAGGGGAAAAATGCCCCCAAGAACCAAGGCCCATCAGGCTGCTACAAACCAGAAATACCCACCAGCAGCTTATGACAGGTCTTTGCAGCCCAGACTGCCAGCTGCTCCCCACACCGAGGGACCAACACTCCCTGGCAGCCATCCAGGCTGCTCTTCACCCATCCACTGCCGTGGAGCAATCCTGCCCTGCCCGCCTGCAGCGGTGGAACGGGTTTAACAGCTCCACCCGCCCGGCACTTCCCACCGCGGGACATCTTGTGAAACCCGGGAGCAGGCAGGAGCCTCGCTGGGGCTGCAGTTCTCCAGGACAGCTGGCTCTCGGCAGAGCTCCAGCACTGCCGTCCTCCCTCCGGCCACGGACGCTCCTTCACCGCCCATCCGCAGCCACATCCTTGTGGAAAACCGCCACGGGGGCAGCTCTGCCACCAAAAGTCTGACTCAGTACTGACATGGGGAAGGCTGCTTCCCCAAACCAGACTGACAGAAGTTTACCTGTGTTTTGGTTAGAAGGGAAAAAACATGTCCTGCAACAGGTCAGCAGGCTCAGAGGGTGTCTGTCCCTGCTGGGGTTAGGAAGATCTCCCGTCTGACAGGACAAGGCCAGTGGGGAGCACAAGGGTCCAGCATGTCCAGCAGTAAACACACTCTCACAGCTGGTTTGGTCATGGGCTACAGACAGGCTGGTGAGTCTGACCCCCCCCAGGGATACAGAATGGCAAACACGAGAGGTGCCCCTCTGTACTCTGTGCCGCTGCAGGTAAACAGCCCTGTGCAAACAGCACCACAGATAACGCTACAGATGGCATGAAATCATTTGTCCTGAATCTTACTGGAACTGTCCTGTTTGAACAGGCTGTCCTTTCACAACTCACCCATTCTTCACCTCTTTGCATTTATTTCTCAATATGACAAATCATTATTACATTTTAAACTTCTCAGCTGTGAGTATGATGGCAGAAGCCATTTCCCCGTGCCTGCAGTCACAGTATCCTCTGCCTTTCATGCAAATTCCACCTTTGGGGACTGCCAGGTTCTTTGTCCTGCTCAAGTCACCTTCTCCCCATTGCCCTGCACACCTCAAGGCCCCGGGTTTGTCACTTTGAGCTGCCTCCTGGCCATCCCACCACTTCAGACACCAACTTTTCAAGTGTCAAAAACTCCTTTACGATGTGCAACAGGGAGCTGATGTCAGAGCCCAGGGCTGTTGGACAACTCCCCCAGCACAGCCCTGTAGCTGGGTGAAGGAGCCACTGCCAGGACTGAGACTTCCCTGGGGACAGGCTCTGATCTCCCAGCCCCAGCACAGGGAAGTGACTGCTGTACCAAGCACTGGAGCACAGGGAGAGAGAAAAGATGGCCAAAAAATCAATCCCTGCTGTCAAGAGATGACCTGAGACCTCAGGGCACAAGCAGGAGCAGGGAGGCTGCATTGGCATGCACCACACAGGGCTGTCAGAGCTGAGAGATGCTGCAACATCCCCAGGCTGTCAGCTCATGGTGCTCATCGTCTCGGGAAGATGGACGACTCCTTCCGATCATTTACATCAACCCAGAGGAAATGGTTGCCTGCAGAATGTCAAGCAGAGCATCAGGCATGTGAAAATCTCAGAAACTCACATTTCAGAACCCAGGGTTAGCCCCAGCTCATACTGAATCCATTCAGACTGAAGGGACACCCCAGCATGGTTTCCTGGCCCTGAGGCTGACATCCTCCTCCCACCAGGAGCCTTGGGGCTCTTGAAGGTTTCCTCTGCAGCCCATGAGGGCTTCCAGGCAGCCAGGGCCTCACTCAAGGCTAGCATGCTCCTTGTGCCCCCCTCCCCAAACAGATGACAGCCACAGGAGACAACTGCAGGAGAAACCATGGCCAGGAGTGATGTACTGCGGGCCAGCAGACCTGGCAGGACTGGCTCCCTCCACGCTCACCAATCTTTCCCCCTGGCTGTACTTAGCCTCCACCCCGCTCAGCATGAAGGGGGAAGCATCCCCCTCCGCTGTGAGCACCAGGTATCTATCTCAAAACCAGGGAGTGTGCTGGACCAGAGCCATTAACAGCAGCACAATCTTGCTCACATCTCTCTTGAAAGCAAAAGCCCTGGAAATCTAGATGGACTTAGGATTTTTGGGAAAGGAGACCTGCTCTGCAAGAGGCAAGTCTCAGCTTTCACACTCAGTCCCAAGTCCTCGCCTCTGCAGGTACAGCATATCCTAAGAAAGATAATATCAAGGATTAACAAAGAAGAGAAAACAGAAGCTCCAATTACTGCTTTGTTCAGGGGCCTGGGCTCCCTTGCCGAACCCTGCTTCAGGCTCTTCTCTCCCCCTGCAGTCCCTCTCCCTGCCCATGCTCCCCCTGGGACCCTGGCACACATCACTGCTATTTGCCAGTGGTACCCAACATCATGGTAGCAGCCACAACCCCTGTGAGCTCTTCCCAAATCCAACAGCATATAGCACAACATCCAGGTGTCCTGCCTCTCTGGCAAGGCAGGATTAGGTGTAGGTAGAAACAGCAACTGTGCAACAGCCCCTGGGTGAGCAGAGATACCATACAGAGAGCCAGGCAGCTGGGAGCTTCTCTGTGGGAGGGAGCAGACCCCGGGATTAAAAGCTGGCTATAAACAGAATAAGGCTGTACTTAACTCTGGTGAGGACAGACAGAACCTTTCATCAAATGAGCACTACTAACCATGAGAAAAATTCTCAAGAGGAGGGCAGGGGTGCGAGGGTTTGCCCGCAAATGGCAAAGACCATTTGTGCTGGGCTGGAAATAGCCTACGCTGCAGGCTGACTTGAGCTGACCCAACGTGGCATCCAAAAACCCAGCTAAGGAGAACTCTCAGGAATCCCAGAGGTGACTGATGACTGTCTCACCAGCTCTGCCACCAGCATTTCTGTCTCACCACTTAACTGCCTTTATTTCAAGCTCCTCACTGAAGTGTGGCCCTGTACTGGGAGCACAGTAGACCAGCAGCACCCAGCTCTTCAGGATGCTGACGGGAGAGACAGGAGTCTGGTGGGCTGTTTGGAAACCACAGCACAGAATGGGAAAGCTGGCTGTGGGAGGTTGGAGACAGGGCTGGGCTCCTGGCCTGCCTGCTAATAGGTTGTTACCCAGCAGAAAAGGCCGAGCTGCTTTCATGTGCTCAGGCCACACATGGCCCACAGCAGCACCAGCAGCGTTGTCACTGCAAGGTGAAGTGCTGCCTTGGCACACCACAGCTGCTTGGATAAAGGAGAGCCCATTAGCAAATTAATTTTTAACCTTGTGTTTTGTCTGTTGCGACAACTGAAGGAGAAGAGTTCTTGGCAGACAAAGCTTTACTTGAATCTCTTCAGAAAAGAGCCAACCCCAGCCAGTTGAGGTCTGGGTAGCCGAGGGAGCTGTGCCTCCCTGGCAGAGGATCCCAATTACACACAGGGTCTGGGAGCAGATATGCACCTAGGGTGGGATGATGGCTTATTTAACTCCACCAGCACAAGCAGATGAAGCACAGCAGGAATGTTCCATCTTAACACCTCCAGCTCTCCAGAGCATGGAGCTTTGAAGCACACATCCCTGTTGTGCAGACAGATGTCAGATGAGAAACTCTGAGGGCATCAGCAAACCCCTTAAAGTCAGCAGAAACAGCCACAAACAGCACTGCATCCCACAGCGAGGGGCTGGAGAGCTGAGCAGACCAGGGTACAGGGAGTTAACAGCAGCTTTCTGCCATTTCTGTGGTGCTCTAATACAATTAGATGCCACAGAGGCTTGGCTGGACTTCTGCCCATTAACCAATTACTCTGATTACAGCCTGTGAGGAGAAGACCAGCATCTCAATAGGGTCTTTCTTCTACCTCTGCAGCTTCACATAAGCCCAGAAGTCCCCCCCACATAGGTGCACATACATAGTGCTGTATTGCCCAGCCTGGCACCTGGCAAAGGCCACAAGCACCATGTCCCTTCCTTTGTACTGGGACAGCTTCCAGGCATACCCACAGCAACTCTTCTAGCAGGGGAGAGCAGAGCAAGTCTGCCACAACATCTCTCAAAGGAGGCTGATTCTGGTATGCTGATGATCTCGACTGCAGATCTACACAAGATCTGTGAAAGTATCCTGGTACATTGGTCCAGGCAGTGACAACCTGATGCATTCACGGTACACGGACAGCAAGTTGGGAAAGACTGGGAAGGATGGACAAGAGGGAAACACCCTGTCCTTCCCATCCTAATATCGGATTAAATCCTGTTTAAAAGATCTTTAAGTCAAGAAGCCTGAAATACACAGCCCATTTTGAGGTGGGGCAGCAAAGAGGGGCACAGAGTTCAGGAGGAGCCTGGTCTCACCGAGGGGTTCACGTGAGCGAGAAGGCACTCTCTCGCTGGAGGCCGGCTCCTCCCTCGGCCAGCCAGCCGATGTACTGTGTGATAGCACAGTCTCGTCACAGGAGACGTGACCCTGGGAGGCCTCGGCACCCTCTACACGCTCCAGCGGCGACATCCACCTCCGGCATTTCTCCCGGCGCTGCGAGGGAGGCCGCCCGCCGGGGGCAGGGCCGGAGCGGCCGCGGCTCCGCTCCCCGTGCGGGCACGGCCCCGCTGCTCCCCGGCCCCGCTACTGGAGGCTGGAACTCTGCCCTTGGAGGGGAGCAGGGAGTTGGACAGACAAACAAAGGCACAATCGTAGGAGGGGGAATTGGCTGGAAAACACAAAAGGTCTAAACATGCCAATCATGTCGAGGCTGCGATGGCTCATTTCAAAACAAAGACGCTAATCTCCACTCTGGGAATTGTTCTGCGACTGGCAGGAGAAACCAGGGAGCTAATGAACAGCTACAAAGGAGTTTAACAAGCCTGCAACTGTCTTGGACTCCATTCAGCTCAGAGCTCGAAACAGCCACAATCAGGAGGCAGACCGTTAACTCCGCCGTTACTGCTGCACTCGGAGCCAGCTTTTTTCCCATGGAAGTGGTCAGAACTGGACGGGAAAACACAAGCAGATCCATTGGGACTGATGCTTAGGCACAAAGGAAGGACCAAGCAGCCTTTAGAGGAGCTCTATCAGCGCAGCCTGTGGGACACAGCTGGGGCAGGGACAACCGACTGCTGCCGCTTCAGCCCTGTGCCGTAACACCCGCGGGGGAGGATGTGGGGCCCCCGCTGCCACCAGCCTCTCCCATCAGTTCCACTCCCTCCTGCTGAACCCCGCTGAACCTGCGAATGCCGCTCGCCCCGGATCATGTCCGAACCCACCAGCATCTTCCCGGTTGGACCACCGGGTGCACAAACAGCCGGGCAAGACGCCGGGTTCTCCGCGGACAGCGGGAGCACCGGAGTCAGCGTCCACGCTCGGGATGCAGCTGCGGGAGCTCTTTGGCCGTAGCCGAAGGGAAACCCCGGTCCAGCGGGATCGCCTTCCGAGAGCAGCGGCAGAGGGGCGGCAGTCCCGGGATGGAGCATCACCTGCGGGAGCGCCACCGCCCCGAGGCGGGTCCGGCAGCCTCCGCCCAGCCGGATGCCCACGCTGGCAACGGCGGGGCGAGCCCCGTCCCCAGGAGAGCCGCGGGAGCCCCTTACCTGCCAGGATGGCCTTGCCGGGGTGCGTGAGCTTGGCCTTGCCGGCGGGGGCGGCGGCGGCCAGGCTGCGGGGCGCGGCGGGGACGGGCATGGCCGCGCTGCTCCGCGGCTCCGGCTGCCCGGCGGCGGCGGCCGAGCCCTATTTCAGAGCCGCGCCCGCAAGGGGCGGCCCCGGTGGCGTCACATCCTCGCTGGGGCGGGGCGGGGGCGGCCCTGGGGTCCCGGGGAGAGGCTCTGAGGGGAGCGGCGGCGTGACCCTGCCCGGCCTTCGGTGCTGCGGGAATGGAGATTGCTCAGCCCGCTTCCAGGAATCCACGGGAAAAGCCTCCGCGTGGGCACGGAGAGGTGCCGGCCCGGCCGCAGGGAGGTGGGCAGCAGCGCCTCCGCTGTGAGCAGCATCAGCACCACCAGGCACGCTTAGGCCGGGACTTGGCTCCGCAGCGCCCCGAACCCGCCCGCCAGCGAGGATACACAACAGTGCGCGCTCCTGCGCGGTCACGACGGTCCGAGGGGAGGGTCTGGGCAACTCAGGCCCTTGGCTTGAGATGTTTCAGTGAGGAACGGAGAGCAGGAACTCCCGGGGTAGGAAGTGAATGTGAACGCCCAGTGCGGGCGGAAGAGAAACAAAAACATTCTCAAAGTAAAAGGCTGCTGTGAGTGCAATGACATGACACTCCAGGCGTAGCCGGGGTGGTTGGTGCTTTGGTTGTTGTTGGGGGTGTTTTGTTTTTAATTGTTTTTGTTTGATTTTTGGTTTTTTTGTGGGGTGGGTGTATTGTCTATTGCTCCTCAATAATTGGGCTGTGCACATTGCACCAGGATATGTTTCTACTTTCTCTGCAGACAGAGGAAGACTGCCCTGCTCTAGGTTATGTCCAAAAGTTGTATTTACGGGATTCAGGGAAAGAAACCAACACTGTTTTCATTTCCATCCAAGATTTCACAGAAACCAGGGAACAGTGGAGCTGTACTCCAGAGCTATGGTCTCCCTTACACCTGGAGCAGCCACATTACTCAAAAGAGTGAACATTTTGTGCAAGAAGTCACCCCCAGCTATGCATAAAACATGCTCCTGTCCAGACTTGCTCTCTGTGTGCCTTGTGCCTTTTTGCTTAACGAGACCCAGCAATCTGGCAGCTGCCAGCCCCATCCAAAAGCTCACTCTGCACTGGCTCCGTGGCTGAATTGCTGGCAGAAAAACCCTTTGGGAAACTGAAGCACCTTTATTCGGCCATGGTTAAAAAGCAAACATACTTATATTGCAGAACTCGCCCCCAGATGAGATCAGAACTGTATGTGGTTTCACAACAGAGTTAAAATAGGCACAGAGTAGTGTCCTATGCCAAGTCTAAAGCCCCCCTCCTCTAGCACAGCAAAATAAAGGAGGGGGGGGGAATTAACATGCGAAAGGAAGGAAGGAACAGTCATAGTCCCAGTCACAAATGCAGAGCAGCTACTCATGTTCAGGTTAGCATTATGAGAATGGTAAAGATAAGACAAATTCTTTCAAATATGGCAAACAAACAAATGCATTTGGATTTCTGATTAACCCCAGCAACTCTTCATACCTTTCCATCAAATTATCATGGCTTTTACATCTGCCTGCAGACACGTACACCCTGTGCCGTGCGGCCGTGATTACCTTCACAACAAACACTGGCTCTTAAAGATTCCCGAATCAGCAAGGCCTGTGCACAACCTCATCCTGTCCAAGAAAATACCATACCACATGCTTAATTCGCATCAGCCTCAATGGGATCCACAGCAGTGCTTACCTTGCTGAACAGGGAGAGGATTATTCATGTTTATAATCACATGCAGATTGCAAGCTATCTTCTGCAAGGACCTGACCTCCAAGAAGCTGCTAACACCTCTTGTCAGCAGAAAGCCTGAAGGAGAAACAGTGAAACAAGATAATCAATCCCTGAAATACCAGGGGCTGTAAGAGGATGTTTTAAATCTCATTACTTATGTGAAAGTAAATACTTGACCAGGCTCACAGGGTCAAGCGCGTCTCCTAAGAAATGCACGGTCAAAGCATAGGAGAGCAACTACTGCTACAGACACATCATCAAACCCACTAGGTTACTGCTCTCGCTTCAGGAATTTTCATGGAAACAACCCTCTGACAAACTGAAGTAATTTCCCTTGCTGGGGGCTGGTGCTTGCTTCCGCTGGCATACAAAGATGCAAGAATTGTGAAATACATAGTCAGGTGCTACTGCAGCCTGTGTGCCTCATGGCACCTCTCCAGGCCATAATAATTAGAATTAGAAAGAGCTACTGAAAATGAAAGCAACTTCCACAATTTATTTTTTCAAACACAAACAGCAATTGCAGACAGAGTTTTCTGGATCCTCAGAAGCACATGCCTACATGACAACACTTAGTTCCAACTAATTCCTCCCTTGCCCGTCCCTAAAATTATTACTTTTATTTAACTGGCACTAGACAGCACACCAGGCTTTCAGAGACCATGAGCAGTCAGTATGGGGCACATAACCTCCTATTATAGAGATCCTCTTCATTTCAATGAATTAACAGATGTATTATCACAAGTGTTACAACTCCTCAACTACTACAAACCTTTCCATGCATTATTAATCCCCATCACTTGCATTCTTCCGCTAAGAAAACTCATTTTCTCTCAGGTTGCCTATCAAGACCACACAATTCCTTTATACGAAACAGATCCTGCACATAACTGGCATCAAGAAGTGAAAATACTGCAGATGAGTCAACATTTCCCCAGCTTTGAAGTGTGTGCAGCAGGAGCTACTGTGAAAGATGATGTTATTCCAAAGAACAGACACGATTCCCACTTGAGCACACATGCAGAAGAGTTCGTGTTGCTGCTCAAGATTATTCAGTGAGATTACCAGGACCGAGCCTCTCATGAGCCCTACAGAAGTCCCTGTATTCACATCTGCCTGTGTCTGACTCGTCACAGAAGAGAGTGAAGCCCCTGTACCATGTACAGCATTTACCCATTATCATTCTGCTACCTTGCCATGGTCGGGAATTCCTCACAGCAGGATGTATTACTCAACAAAACAACTCCAGTTGATGAACTGTTAGCAGTTGATGAGGCCATTTCTCCACCCCCTAAGTGAAAAAAAAAAAACAACAAAGTACCTTACAAAAGGAGAGCATTTCAAAGATTTATTAAGCACTATTTCCCATCCAAACTCACTCCTAGCTCCCCATCTGGATAACCAGTGCGTGGGGAATTTGTGCTCTGCATAATGTTGGAGAAGTTTGTGCTGTGGAAAACAACATACCAGAAGATATTGTAATCCCTTCCTTTAATAACCACTGGGGGGAAAGGAGAAATGGAGATTTTTAGGCAAACAGATTTTAGTAATCTTGATTAAAAACAGAACAGAAAAAAAAAAAAAAGAAAATCTTGAGTCACTGAACTACACAGGAAATGCATAACTGAATAAGCTCAGAACCTGACTCAGGATTTTTAAATTCTGACACATAAAAGACAGGACTTCACTGACTGCATTTCAAATTCACCTTAAGCTCAAAAGCTGTCAGCTTTATATTATCTTAGAAGAAAACAGATGGATGTTGTTGCCTTTTATAAAGATTGCAAAGGCTCCAGACAAACTGAAACACATACCTATGCCAAGAATTTTGCAGTGTTTTATGAGTACAACATGAGTCAGGATCTGTCATTACACTTGGAAAGATGCCCAGAGAAAATGTACAGTATTGAAAAATGAGAAAGCTACATTAGTGACAAACTCTCTGGAGGCTGGACACCTGCTGAAGTAGGAGGTGGTGCACAATAATGACTCCAGATCCATTGAACTGGACTGGTGCACCTGCAGGTTGCTATAGCAAGGCTCATTCACTTGGCAAACCACAGCCTAATTACACACCAGTGTCACAAAGCACTCTGGTGTCGTCAAGCATTTTGCAGCCTTATGTCCTTATCTGGAAACAAATGAGATTGAAGCAGTCTTGGGGTACTCTGTTAAAGCAAAAAAGGAAAAGAGTCGGCTTGGAACCAAGT
Organism: Hirundo rustica; assembly: GCF_015227805.2. NCBI lineage: Eukaryota > Metazoa > Chordata > Aves > Passeriformes > Hirundinidae > Hirundo > Hirundo rustica. The sequence continues at coordinate 8,522,879 of NC_053466.1, read as the reverse complement.
GCAAAGCCAAACCATTACAGCAGAACAGAAGGGACCCAGAAAGACTGCAAGAAGCTTTACAGCTGAGAAATGACACTGTCGTAAGGTAATACATACACTTGATAAACTGCTTGTTACAGAATCCTGGCACGTACATTGCTACCTGTCCCAAGATTTGCAAGAGTTCTTGCCTCATTTTTCTCAGCAGATTGAAAAACACTCACGCTGATTCAGTCACACTAGGAATTTCTTAGAGGCCAAGTCCTAGCCTGCCAATTAGGATATCACACATTCAAGCATAAGCATTCGTTACAAGCAGTTGACAGTCAGCTTTGCCAAAGTACTAAAGTTACTCACACTTATTTAAGTGGGCATCTGACAAGGTTTGTTTGTCAGTTTTGGAGTTCAAACACCAAGGAAATTTCTTAGGCGTGTGAGTAACTGCTGCTGGATTTATTTGGAGGGGGGGGGAAATTGTTCCTTGTTTCCCACAGCCCAGTTAAGGATCCATGTTGTGCTATAAGTCCCAGCACTCAGCACTGCAGCTGCTAAAAGACTATTAAATCAGAATTAGGTTTTTGACCCTACAGTTACTACTGTGTTTACTGTATCATGCCTACTATTTGCACAAACTTCGACAGACTTCATCTGCCTAGAATCTATTTTTAAGGAGCTAAGTTACTTCAGATAATTTCCTTCTGCTATGCTACCATTTAATTAGAGAGTCCTAAAAAGGGGGGGGGGAAGGGAAATGGAAGTCTTGTAAAATACCACACCATTACCTGAAATGAAAACCAGGACTTACCCCAGCGACGCTTTCCTCCTGAATTCCCCTTGTGAATTGCTTGTCTTCTCTGGTGCCAGATCTGTGTGTGCTCAAAGTCTGACAGACCGGCGAAGGTTCCTCTCAGGTCTGACAAACAGCAAGAGCCATTACACAGGAGATCCATGCTCTGTTTCTCACAGGGAAAGCATGAGGCACTAAAAGCTTGTATGTAGTCTCAAGCAAGTTACCCTCTGACATAAGCCTGGAAGTTGGTCTCCAGGTTCTGCAGGTTCTGCATGAGCACATCATTCTACAGGACAGCACCTGTGTCACTGGGGTGGGAAGTAGCAAGAAGCTTAGTTTTAAAGCAGAATCTTTGCAAAATAATCTTACCAAGTTTTCAAAAACTCGGACATTACAAATTTGTGAAATGAAGTAAATTCTTCACCTTACCCCTGAAAGAGGGGTTATTTCCTGCTGTGAATGACTTCACTTTCAGGGAAGCAGTGAAGTACCTTGGTATACAAGAGTTTGTTCCACATTTTAGGTACACCTGCACTGTATTGGCAGGGAGTCTGTTTTGAATGCATGTTAGAATGCAAGATCACAACATTTATAAAAGCCATTTTACTCAGCAAGAGCTTAAATACCAGGAGAGCAAGTAAAGCAAGACTGCTGATCAGAGCTGGCAGCTTTGCTTTCCTTGAGAGCTCAGTCACTCTAATTAGATTTCTAGACTGAGGCTATTAAGGATCCCCAGGCTACCTTCAATTCTCTAGTCAGGCGCTGTTCCAGTATTTGATCTAGCACTTCACTGTGTTTCACCATCAGCTTGCACTCGCTGCTATAAAGTCAGAGCCCATTTTTAAGTTGCCAGAATGGAAACTCCTACAGTCATACTTATCCTAGAGCTGGTCTTCAGTTCCAGCTGACTTACCCCTATTTATTTCAGCTGACAAGGAACAGGTTACAAAACAGAAGTACTATTTTCCTGGAAAATGGCAAGCTACTTGGCTAATTCCTGCAATGAGTAAGTCTGGACAGAATGGAGATTTACCTGAACTCTTTAGCTGCTCAGCATTTCAAGCTGAGCTCTATCAGTACAAAGTTGAGGTTAGTATGTTACAGCAACACTTGGGCATTCTGGCATCCATCGGGAAGGAGGAACTGCATCCCTTTGCCACTGCTGTCATAGTGTGGTGACCAAGAAGACAACACACTCATTAGAACTGTGCCAAAGCACAGTCTGCTGTTACAGATTCCACAGCCCTGACAATCTCCAGTGGTTTGCATTTAAAGGTGTTTTGCCCTGTTCCAAGTGGGACTCAGTATGAAAGGGTGCAGTTTACCAAAACCACTGCTATACTGATGTACCTCAGCAGAGAAGACATTCTCTCATTGCAGCACTTCCCTCCACCCAGCACTGAAGCTCTCCCAGTCCAGTGAATGAAAGCATAAGAACACGTGAGTGCCTCCTGCAGCACGCCCTCCCCATGTGACAGCATGTGCTGATGTGTCTGGTGAAGAGACCACAACTCCCTTTAAATTATTTACTAGGCCTTCCCTATTACGTGCCTTGGCACGAGTCTCCCTTTTCCTGCCTGGCACCCTCAGATGTCAGATTAAGAAACCTGATGCTATGAGTGGTAGTGTATTACTACCAGCCAGTCCCCACACCCAAGAGTAAGACTAGAACCACACAGTGGATACTGCAGTTTTACATTTATAATTGGACTTTTATAATATTCAAGATTAGCACAAGATTCATAACCATAAATTATACATTGTTATCTAAGTACATAAAACGTTAATGATACATGTATTTGAAGTGGCACAAAGTAATAATACACCCCTGTTGGCATTCTCAAAGGAAGAGATGGGTGATGGACACGCTGTTGATGCTACTGCAGCACAGCAGAACTGAGTCAGTGTGCCCTGGTCACTCAGGGGGTGCTGACTCTGCCCACCAGACAGGGTCAGAACACGGTGTGGCAGGAAGCCAATGCCAGAATCAGTTAAAGGTGCAAATAAAAAGTCAGGATTATGGCCCTCCCTACTGCCTCAATACGGTAGCAGTGCGTCCCCCTCCCCAACCCTGACGCTGTGCTCTTGCATCTCCAGTGCTTTGGCAGCCCATGCACACTCCTATGTTCTCTTGCCACACACAGCTGAGGTTTGTTTTAGTACCATTTAACGTCAATAAGTAACATGCTCTCTTCTTGTTAAACAAAAAGGATCTGGGAAGTGTTTGCTCTCTGGCATGAGAAGATTTATTTTCTTCAAGTCTCAGATCTACTCCAGAAAACAGAGAACAGACCCCAACAGTATTGAACCCCAACAGCATTTAACTCCAACAGCATTATTGTCCAGGAAAGGAAACTTTCCCAATATTCCTCTAAACATTCAGAGCACAAATATTAGAAAAGCCCACTTTCTTTTGCATGTAAGAATGCAAATAAAATGGGGTGGTCAGATGTACACAACTTTTCAACAATTCATTATTAAAGAGATGTTTCACTGAATTGTTAACAACCCTGCTACTTCAGTAGCTTTGGCTAAAGCTTTAACAACTTGGTGCCAGGCAATTTCCCAGCTGCCTTCAATGGGCTTTTCAAAAGAAAGAAAATTATGCTCTCTTCCCCCTGGCCTCAAGTAGTTATTGCTATGAGTTAGTGAAATAGTGCCTTAACTTCAGACAAGAGTCTCACAATGTCATTAACAAAAGCTGCCTTTCGGAGGTTGAAATGTAACCGGACAATAATCAATAAATAACAGTAACAGGCATCCTGCTGAAGTCTCCTCACTGAGCTGGGCAGCAAGTGTGTTCAGCCAACAGAAGGTCATCTGTGCCTTGTACACTTCTTGGAGAAGTTAAGAAGGGATGGGAAGGAAGAGAACAGAGACAGTGAAGGTCTGTCAGAGAGCTAGTTACATATTGAAACCATAAACAGGCGGCTGGGTGAATCCTGGTGCTGTGTATCCATATGGGAAGTTTGCCTGGGGAGGTACTGCACTGGGGCCTGCTGTTAACATCAACTGCTGGCCTAGAAAAGCATGAGACAAAAAGAAAGTTAGTTTAAGATCCCAAGCTTCCCTAATGCCAGCTGTACTGTGTGATAGGACAATTAGGCTTTAGCTAAAAATCAGCCCCTGTGCAAGCACACACCAGCAAGTCACACTATTCCTCAACATGTGCCACGGAGTGGGCACCCTTGCCATCTGCTCTTGCTACCAGGAAGCTACAAAGAGCAAGGCAGGACTGAGAGGGAAGATGAATATCAATTGATCTTGAGATCATAATAAACACGGCTTGCTTTGAAGAGACCATACTGAAAGCCAAACTGGTATTATTTAACCCATGCATGGTCAGATCTAAAGAATAAAGCAATTCAAGCAAATAGTTAGGTCTGTTAGGTCTCACAGTCTGGAGGGTGCTGCAAAAGGTCTGAACACACCTTGACAGATTTGTTTTCATCACTAGGACCACACATGCCTCATGCATCTGTTAAATTCAGGTTAACATTTATATCAGACAGTGAACCAGTCACATCCTTCCCTTACCAGCCACTTCTAGGTGCCTGAATGCCTCTTCAGAAGGGCTTCTAAAATAGCATCACACTTGAAGACAGCCATGGTGTTTTGGCTGCCCATGTCTTAAAATGCGTGAGCTAAAAAAACAGTCCGCCTTTCTACTTGGAAGAGCAGAAAGCAGACACATTCCTCAGACAAGAATAAGAAGAGGAATTTTCACGCTCTGTAAGTTATTCCTGGGGTTGGCAACACCCTGGTATCCCCTGTCCTATTACCATACTGAAATATGATTCCTAAAGCAGAGTTCCGAGCCATGTAAGAGGCTTTAATCTGAAGAGTATAAGTACTGTAAGAGTGAGATGTCACTTCAACAACTTACACAGTTCATCGAGCAGAGACAACCATTTCAATTGCTATCTAGTTGAAACCAGTTTTCTTGGATACAATGTGATCATGTAAGCTGCCTCCAACAAAGAGTAACAACACGTAATCAATTAAAACCTACCAAATACTATTGGAGTGGGTTCAGTTACTTGTTCCTCTTCTTTTCTTAGGCTTTCAGAAGCATCAAGTTTATCCACCTACATTGAAGTGAACAGGAGATTTATGAAGGTCTTGTCTAGGAATTGCACCACTGTGTGAAGCTTTTCATGCCTGGTACTTCAGCTATCAAGTGCTCCTTTCTAGTCCAAGTTGGAGACTACTGAAGTCTGCCTATTCCCAGCAAGCTCTGTTGTAAAACTGACTTCCCAATTCTTTCAGGTCTATTGCAATAAAGAGCAGCTCTCAAATGCAGATGATATACTCATAACCTTCAAAGGAAGCATTTTTTGGGGCCTCAGTCACTTCTAACTATGACCCACAACTCAAACCCAACAGAGCCACCATCATCTCAAATGGGCCTAATCAACATTTACCTATTAACTTGCAATTCCTCTCCCCTTCAGTGACACCTCACAGATATTTGCAAATATTCCAGGCCCATGAAGTTTGATCTCATCTAAGACTACAGCCTAACCTGGCTTCAAGGTACTGGTTTAATCACATTGGTATTCACAGAGACTTCTTCTAAGGGAAACTCTAGAACCATAATGGGAAGTGGTCTAGTAATATCAGCTTTATACAAATCTCCGTGCTGTGCCACATAAAGCAGTTAATGCTTAACAGATTTGTGGAAGTGCTACAGTAATGCAGAAGCCCTAAACACAACTTTAGATTGTGGCTGTGGAGAGCAATCTGAAGAGCAACAGTACTTTCCTGCTCAGGTTTAACCAGTTATATCTTCCAGAAAAGAACCAGAGACTGAAGACTACAAGGCATAAAAGTCACACAGCTTCACATCCTGGGCAAACCTACATTTAGCCCAATGTTGTATTTCAGCTGTTCCTCATCCTCCTTTCCCACTGCAAGAATCACATCTGGTCTGAGAACTGCCTCAAGAGGAGTCTCAGTAACACTTTAGAGGTGTTATCCAGATATGGTGTTTAACAGTTTCCTCAACATTTTGAGGTTTGCAACTCAAATTGACAACTTGAGTGGCAGCAGGTCTTTTACTGGTTCATTTATAGCTGTCAGCCTAAGCTCTCCAGCGTAATACTAAATATTGGTGTTAAAAACGCTATCCAAATGACTATGGATCAAAGCAACTGACAGCTACCCATCTCCAGCTACCTGTCCCACTCTATTTATCCCCGGACTCAGCTCTCTCGGGATTGCCTTTCCCTGGGGCTGTCCTACAGTGGCTCTGGCCAGCAGCACAGTCCTGCCCTCAGCTGGCAAACAGCAGGAATGCCGAGAGCAGCCATTCCCAACACGGGATGAGCAGCTCTGGGAAAGCCATCTGCTCTGCTGCCTAAAACTGGTTCAAAAGGTTTCCAGGTGAGTGTTACTACACTCTGTGTGCCTGACCCCTTCTGGGACAAAGGATATTCTGTGCTTTAACATTTTTTTATGCGGAAAAGACAGATAAGTTCTGGAAGATGTACACACCCCACTGAAACTAGTCTACTGTGTTTTTGAAGTTAGTCACACGACAATTTTAGACATACCACATTTATAAAGCCCATTCTCCAATTCCATGTTTTGCAGTTAATTCAACAAACTAAATTAGTTTCACTGTAAACCACTTTCACCATGCAGATTTTCCTTTTGACAAGTTATCCCATATTTAGTACACATGATTACTTGTAAATCCAACCAGCAGTTTAAAATAAATGAATTTAGACCTAAACCTCACATGGAAGAGTTCAGGTAAACTTGTGTGGCAAGTTTCTCCTGTGTGAAATATGAGGAGAAGATGTTTAAGATCTGTGCAAGTACCTTCATCACACCAACAGGCAAGAAGTTTACAGAAGCTTCACAGCACTATTCAAACTCACCATCATGCCTGAATTATTGTACACTTTGGTAATTTACAGTGTAAAAAGCAATTTGCCCTTGGAACACATCCTGTTATATGGCAACTGCTTTTCTTTGTGAATAGCATCCTCCCTGCCACAAAATATCTAACACAGTGAAAAAGAGCTCAAAGTAAAGCCCTCCTCGAGCAGCTGTTTTTGTTTGCCATGAAGAGAAGAGTCTGGTTGGATTTTCAAGCTGCTTGTGAATAGTTATCCTTTTAGCATTAGAAAGTGAACAGGAAATGAGTTAGAGCTAGATTACACTGCTCTTCTGGCAGAAGCTACAGCTAGATTCCTGTAAAAGAAACCTAGGATATTGAGGGACACAAATGAACACAGAGAGTTTGAAATCAGAGTGTCACCTTATAGAACAGTCCATCAACCTGCAAGAAAATTCAGAGGGGAATACTTAACATGACTTATTAGAAGCAACCTGAAGTAGTCACTTTTACATTGCTCATTTTAATGACGCTCTTTATTGTGATGTCCTATGCAATCCCACAGCCTTCCAAGGCAGAATCTTAGCTTGATATCTTAGAGCTGTTTGAGAGAAGCATTTCAGGACCACACATGATCAGAATCTCTCTCCCCTCAGTTGAGGACCAGCTTTTGGTATCAGTATTGTACAACCAGACTATTCATCTAAGTTCTGTTTTCCATTTAAAAAAAAAAAAAACAAAAAACAAAACAAACTTCAGCAGTCTACTCCTATGGCTGGTATAGGAAAAATGTGCACTATTAGTTACTCCAAAGCCCTATGCTCTTTTTACTCTAGGAAATAAAGGGACTTTACTTTCATAGCTGTAAAAAACCAAAAGTGATATATGTGCTGTCCTCACCAAGTCTTTAGTTCATCAGCTATGCTGCTGCTGTGGGAAGCACAGTTGCTTTTATCTACTGCCAAAAGCAGAAGTTTAACTAGATCTCTTCAAGAGCCAAGGCATCTATTTATGAACTTTGCTAGCTAGCCTGGAGTGATGAAACCTACAGAACTTCAAGAAGACTTCCTCTATGAGGAATGGTAATATTCCAAATATATGCAAAGAGCTCTGGTTTACATAATGCTAATCATACAGCAGACTGAAGTCTTAGCTTTTTAGCCTATGCAATACTCACTTTGGTAAGGTACTCTCTCATCACTTGGATGAAATAAGGCATTGCAAAGTCCATGATGTTATGTCTCCATGCCAACTCAAGGACTACATCTGGGTGCAGCAAGTCATAGCACGTGAAAAGGCAGGCTGCAAAACACTCCTGCTTGCCTTCTTCCAAGAACCACTGGAGCAGCTTCTCAGCCAGCTCTGCATCTTTGGACTCTGCAGCATACTGCATAGCATCCTACAAAAGAGAACAACAGTTAAGCTTGACCCTTACATGTCAAACATCTTGCTCTACATCTTACATCCATGTTATTGCTAGCTAGATAAGCCAGGTGTTTGACATAGCTGGCTACGTTAAGTTAGTCTTTAACAACACCAGGCAGGCTCTGTAGGAGGCAAGATACCACACACAACAACACTGAGGCAAGCCAGATATTTTATTAACATCATCCAACAGGTTTCCTACAGACTACTGCACAAATTGGCCTGTAAGAACTCACTACAGGCTTGAAGAGCATACCAGCATAATCACGTATCATCTGTACCCTTACAAGAGCCTGTGACTTGAGTTCTATGGAGAATGTTCCATACTGATACAGGTAACTGTACAGATGCCACTGATTGACACAGACAGATCCCCAGATACAGGACATTATGAAACTAGATTTAAGACAAACATTTGAAATCGCAACCACTTCTGCTTTAAGAGTCTTTCCTTCAAGTGAAGGACTGCTAATTAAAAGTCCAGATTTGAAACTAACAAATATTCAGTACCCAGGAGATTATGCAGTGTCATTAACTCACCTTATACAGACGGTCTTTCTTGCACAGCTCCACACTCTGTTTCCAGCGGTTGTTACCCTTGTACAAGTACGCTGCAATACGCCTAAATTCAATTAGTTCATGCTTTTCCAGACGCTGAGCCAACGTTATGTTATCAAAGTTGTCATAGGCATCAATGGAAGCTCTCAAACCCTGTTTGAGAGAGAGTTGTTACACATGCTTCCAGATGGCAGTAGTGAGAACTAGAGAAGCATCTAATCATAGGGCACAAGTGTCTCAGTTTTGCCGGCTGGATGTTGATACTATGGCTTTACCTTATTTACCTAAGTGCTTCATACACTCCTCCAAAGGCTATTTTCTAACAAAGCAAGATGTTAACTTGGTCATACTGGCTCCAGACAGAAGAGCTAGTTACCATTAAAGAGACAAAGCATGTCTTCAAATAGCAGCCAATGGGGCCAGAAGCAAATTTATTTACAGAAGTGCTGCCCACTGAGTACACACCTGATACTGACCTTTGTGAGGTCCGTTCTGAGAAAAACATCTGTGGCACCTGCTTTTCTGCAAATCATTGATGTCCCAAGACTCCTGCCTGCTAAGGGCCTGACTGCACACCCTCTCTGTTGCATTGGAGGAGTGTTATCTTCTACTCAAGGACATTACTGTGTCAGCAGCTTTTTTGTCAGAGAACCAGCCTCAGGTTTAGCAATATGTTTTTTGGGGCTCACCTGGAAATCTTCCTCTTCTGTTAAAAGGTTGTTTAGAGCTTCGTTAACTCCTTTGTTGTTGTGGTTCTGGACTGAACGCAGATAAGGCTTTACCAGAAGTAGCTGATTAACCTGGAAAGAAGATGTTTCCAATACAAGATTAAATATAGCAATCCTGACACTGCATTTTCCTGAAACAGGTTCCCATTTGTTATTACAAGAGTTTGTGCTTATTGTTAAAACCCTTCAGACAAAGTATCTTGCATTGCCAGGAGAAAAATAAAACAGTCTCCAAGGCCATTTACAACTCTTCCTGCATTTCCCATATCAAGCCAGGACTGGGCTGCTTCTTGGCCATTTATACTGGAGGCCAAGCCACTCAACAGGTATTAACTGTTTTCCAGCCAGAGCTTGGAGTATCTTAACTTGAGCAACAGGACTTTTGTTGACCTATGCTCTCCCAAACTCACCTTTGAGAAAAAATTGACTGTCCTGGTGTGATCCAGTCGTGGTGATAATACAAGCAGGAGATCATTGATCAGCAGAGGTTTGTAGTCTAAGTAGAACTGCAAGGCTTTGTAGTACAGCTCCACATTGGCCACCTGCATGATCAGACACTAGTTAGTACTCCAAACAGAAGTAAGCTTAGGGTGCTTAGCTGAACTCAGCACAAGTTTATGCAACTCCTACTAAACAACAGCTTCGGTTTCCTTCTAGAGGTCAGAAGTTTTACACTTATGCAGAATTATTATTCAATCTTATGACTGCTTCTTGTACCATCTGCTTCCAGACAGTGAAATCACAGGCATTACAAACCAATTCTAATCCACCCACTGAAGAGGTCCTGGCACAGGCAGTCACTACAGTTAATATGACCATTTCTCAACTTCTGAAGCCAGCGAAGACTGCAGCCTTAAAAAGTCTTTAAATTGTTTCCTTGAAACCCCCAAGAGTAGTAAGAGTGTACTCAGTCTTAAATCTTATTTTAACTATTTCTCGATTCGCTATTCTCTGCTGTACTCATGGGACTGCCCACCCCATTTCTGACAATGAAGGAGTTGGAAACATATGTAGAAATCTTCCAAGAACAGTTGCAGCCTCAGACTAAAACAGTAGTCAGCTAAAAAGTATTAAGGAAGTTAGGCCTCTTGCTTGTGACCTATGATCCTGCACAGCCTCTGAAAACATTCTGTGCTAGCTGCTGCCACTCAACAGAATGTGCTGCACAGCAGAAAAGAAATAGCGTGAGATCAGATTAATTCTTTGTACTAAACTGATTGGAAGTTGTTTTAAGTACAGCAGAAAAACAGAGTAGTATCTTAAGCAAACTGTTTTCTAAACAGCAATTCTGTTGTGTATTTCTGCCTCTGTCCTGAAAAAAGCTTTCAGCACTTTGCTTCAGTAACCAAGTTACTTACCTTGGCAATTATGTCTTTAAACTGGCCTTCTTTCCAGGCATCAGTGGGATGATTCATCATAGTAATTATTGCATTGTCATACTCCTCGTACTTGTCATAGAGGAATACAAGTTCTGCCCAGAGATGAGCCTGTTCTGCAGCTCTGAGCACCTAATAAACAAAAAAAATGCACCAGGTTTGATTGGCTGGCAGCTTCCCACCTTCACTTGCAGCTACTTCACTGCATACCTTTGGAATATTAACTCTAGACCAGAAAAGCTCCAGATGTTCCCTCATTTTCTGAGGCTTGAATTTGGAGTATAAGATGGCAAGTTCAGTAAACATCCCCATGTGAGCACGCTCTAGACCCAAAGCAGCTTCCAAAAGGGCAATCAGTTCTTCAAAGTAGCCACGATCCTGGATGTTAGGAAAATAAAGATTAATAAAGCTTGCTAAAATGCATATTTACTTAAATACAACATGCTTTGATTTTCTCTCCGTTGAAAGTGCTTAGATTTTTGATTCCAATGAGGTGAGAGAATTATAAAAGAAGGCACAACGGAAACTATTATCTCTCCATTTATTACAGAAAAAATGCACATCTCCACTAAGAAATGAAGATAGAGGAAGAATTAATTTAAATATTAGCCCCCAAGGAATCTTTTTTTTTTTCCTGTGACCACTTTATTAGCAGATACAAGTATGCTGTACAAGTCTTCCAGAACATGAACAGTTACCTGATAGTAACTTATCAGCTCCTCAAGTTCATCAGCATGGATGACTATGTGTAAGCCACAGATCTGTGCCAAGCGGAATTCTTTTCCATCCACACAGGCAAAGCAGACCTGTCACGACAGTCAGCAAACAGTTAACAGGACAAAGCTCTACCAAATTTGAGGTTTACTAACAGTTCCAAATAGGTATTTCCATAATACTTGTTCTAGAATGAAAATCTACTAAATCCCACAAGTTTAAGTTACCTCCTTCCAAGTCCTTGTGCTATTGGCTTTGCGGCCACTGTCCACTGCGGCCTGATACTCCCCAAGGTGCACCAAGGTAGATGCCAGGCGAGCGAAGTTGGACACGTTGTTATAAAGAAGTTTTGCTGCTTCATACATCCCCTCTTCATAACAGCGATCACCAACCTGAATGAGGAGTCCAAGGTAAACAAGGGGAGCAGCAAGAATGAGGGATCAGCTAAGCAGCAAGTCACACTTGGAAACTGCATCGAGACATACCTGTTGTATATGGGCATTATTAGGGCCACTAATAAACTCCTCCAATTCTGACAGACGGTTAGTTTTTGCCAAAGCAAAAATAAGTTCTGTCTCTACATAAGACTCTCTAGCCTTCTTCCTGGCCATCTGTAAGAACTTGACTAGGTCCTCCCAATTATCTGGAAGATAGCAGAGATAAGTTAGGTCCTGTGTTTAGTCATTCTGTATTGTTACCTTGCCCATCTTAGGGCCAGTTTTCACTAGCAGGCCCAAGGCTCTCCTCTACCGTGGTAGTGAGCCATCTGCACTTGAGTTACGGAATTCCCTGTCAACACCAAGTCACCTTCAGGTAGTACTGGACTTCTTGCTACTGTTCTCTAATCCAACTAGCAAGCAATTCTGCCACATACAGCTAAATAAATACATTATACTCAGTGATATTTAGATAACGGTCCAAATTAACTCCACAGAGAGGTCTATGTTTGGTGCAGCAAAAGAGACAACCTTGGTGACAGGAATCTCACTTAACATTGACTCATCCATTCCATGTACTGACTGCTCCCATTTCCTCTGAAACAGAATTTTTAAGTCTCAACAGTCTCTGCTGCTCAATGTAAATGCAATAACCTCGCTCATACCCAAGCAATCTGAAGTTGAAGACGCTTTGCCTTACCATTTCTATTAGCTGCCTGAACAACTTCCATGTAGGCAGATGGATCATCTGCCTTTATATAGGAGTCAATGGCTTCCTTCACCAAGTCCTTCTGGAGCTGTGCTCTGGCCAGCTGGCTCCACACTGCTGGTTCATTACATCTCTCTGCAAATTCATAAGCACGGTCTAAGTTGCCAATGTGCTCAATCAGCACCTGTTTGAAATCAAAGTTTCAAGTTAAAAATCGAAGTTTTGTAACAATGTCCACTCTATCAGAACGCTTTCTGCTCTTAGAACATCAATTTCTGTCCAGGGAAGCATCCTACACCATCATGCAGGAACCATACCTCACCTGAATTGCTGAAGTATTGACATCGAATTTTCTGAATATAGCAAAGGCTTCCTCATATAGCTCATTACTGATGGCAATGTTTGCAATATCTGGGGCATCATAGTTATCCAGCCGATTGATGTATTCCATCACTCGGGTGCGGTCAGCCTTAATGGCCGTTAGGATCAGCAGATTCTGGAGATTCCTTTGGTTAACAGAAGGCATAGGCTATAAGCAGTGCACAGCAACACCTGCTTAAGTGACATGGATTGTACACGTGAAAAAATAAACCCACTGATTGTCACTACAAACATTTCATCCCCAGACTGAGAACCACTGACATTTACCTTCAAAAAGAAATTGCTTACCAATATTAGCGTTCTCTGTTCTCAACACATCACTGCAAATTGCACGTTGCGAACTAGCTCTGTTCTTCAAGCACAAAACACTAAATTCTAGCTTTTCACCTTATTATAAACACTGAAGAGTGCTTACATCTTGCAACCAAGAGGCCCATGAAAACCTGGATCATTCACAACCTAAACAAAGGCACTGAATAGGCTAAACTTGAGAACAAAGCCCTCCTCTTACCTGTGTTCACTGAATACAGAATTATCCAAAACAATTTTTTCCAATAACTCAATCAGTTCATTTGGCAGATCTGCAGTCATGAAAGCTTTCACTGTTACAGAAACTTCCTCTGGATCCTGTGTCTCTGATAAAGCTGTTTGGACAACCTAAATTCAAAGGCAGGAAACTATTAAGGGTTTCCCCAAATTAAATCTTTGTCCATTTGTCAAGTTATTTGTCCAGTGAACTACAAATTAAAGCTTCAGAATTTTGAGAGTATTTTGATAAAGACAGCAAGAAACAGCTATTAGCTGTATTTTACAGAGAAGTAAAGTCACATCTTACATCTGTGTGGAAAATAAATTCACTAGAAGAAGGTCATTCTCCATAACAGAAAAAAAAAATCTTACTGGTAGCTAAATCTTCTGACCATGAAGGTCAGAATTAATACTTGCCACTCCAACTCTTACAAACTTTTATATGGTGAGATGGGGCTGTAAGGGTTCTTGTGGGGGAAGAATGCTACTTTAATGCTCTGTGTTTCTGAGACATCCTGAGGTGTCCACACACTGGAAGTTCAGCCCTTTTGCTGTACCTGGTCAATAAGCTGCCGCCTGAACGGGTTGTTTTCTTCCAGAACATTTGCCCAGAGCTCAGGGTCCTTCCTGCGCACCAGATAGCGAGCCTCGCTCTTAAACAGGGAGTTCTCATTGCACACCTGAAGGAGAAGTTACAATTCTCGTTAAGGGTCAGTACTGCAAGAGAGGTTTAGGTAGCTATGAACCAGACAGTCTAGAAGACTGACTAGAACTAATTGCTGACCAATGTTAAATGCCACAGACAAGTTCTTACCCAACCTCTGATCTGGAAGGCTCATGGAGAAGGTCTGCAGCAGAATTTCTATAGCTTCTTTTGGTTTTGCCCAACACACAAACACTGTGACTGTGGCTTCACAGTAACTATTTGCTTCTGGTTGAAGTGAAGACCTGCAGAAGCCTGAAGAACTTAAGTTTTAAATCTAGAAAGGGAAGCCACTTGCCTGGGCAGTGCTAGGTAGTGAATTGAGGAATGGTGCAGGTGTTTAAAGCTAGAAGTAGGTTATGTATTTGGTGTCATTAGTTTTACACGCATTTACGGGTGTTCAGAATAGCAAGTGGCTTGGATTCTCCTGTTAAGGTGTTAAGGGTACAGAATAAATGTGAAATTCCTTATAGAAGTGCACCATGGGAGAGTTACAATTCATGATCCTGTTCATACCACTAGCTTCAACTTCCAGCTAGAAGAGTAGAAACCTGAAGGCCTAAATCATCTCATAGTAACAGCTCACATTGCCAGAATCCAAATAAGCCCATGGAATCTCAATTACTGTGCTGTAAGCAAATCAGTACCAGCACAATTTCGCTTTATGCTCTATACCAGTTACAGGGGTTGACCCTTCTTCTAGGAGACACCAAAAGAATAATTCTTACAGAAGATCTTTTATCCATAACCAGAAACACCTCAGAACATCAGTTCTGGGAAGAAACTGGTACAGACAGATTTTAATGGTTAACCAGAATGGTAAAGTTTATCCCAGCAGACTCCTAGCAAATAACTCAAAGCCACCTTCATATCCTGTAATAAAGGAGACAAATGTAGCCAGCCCTTTTTTAACAGTTACAGTGGAACTATTACTTAAAAATTAACCACTTCAGGCTGGAAAGTCATCCACTTCCAGTAGTAAGCCTAGATTACATTACCATTCTAATGCTCACAGCTGAGGTTCTCTGCACATACCAGTATGGAAGTGCAGGTAAGAGAAGAATGCTTTTTTCAGCAGCCACAAACACGACTGGCTTCATCTGACATTAAGCTCTAGTATTCACATTGAGACCAGAAAGTGTTTGAGAACCCTAAGAATTTCACTTGCCCTTGAAATTCTGAGGGATGTTCTAAGAAGAACAAGATAGGAGAGGAATGCTATTGGAGTAAGTCCTTGTAGTTAGACTGTCAATATTTATTTTCCTCATTTCTGGTTAAGTACTAGAGCAAGTCTATGGGTCAATCACAACAAAGGCAAATTACAAGCCCTGTTTTAGTTTCAGGGAAACTTTTCTTTCACTGTAGGGTCAGGCTAGAGGACAGCCTGTTACTCCTGTTGAATCTTCAAGGCTCCAAAAAAAAAAAAAAAAAAAATCAAACTAACAAAGCTTTAGTGGTAGGCATATTCATTACCTGGGCCTAATAAATAAATGAATTTCAAGCAGAATCAGTGGATGAAATACATGGATGGTACTTCAAAGTTCCAGTTACACAATTCCAGTTTGGACATATAGCATAAATTCTTCTCATCAGCATAAAAACTACTGCCTCCACATAGAAGAATCCCACCTGCCTTAACTCCTGAGTGAGACTGCAGGACAGGATTCTGCAAGTGTTATACTAATAGCCAGACAGGCTTCCACTTCAGGCAGCAAGTAGTCCTTTTAAGCATGTTTATAAATGCAGTTTTGCTAACCTTTATGAGTTCCAGATCACACTGCCCCCTCTCATAAGCAACGCAGGCCAGATGAGGGTCCCTCTTTTCACAATATTTGCCAACTACACGGCTGTCATAGTAAGGATTCTCACGAAGGAAGCGCTCTGGATTATTATTACTGTCAATGTAGATTTTGGCCAAAGCATTATGAGTCGCAGGTTCTTCACAGCCTTCATGAATCCTTGATTCAAGCCATGGCAACAGCAACTTAAGCCTTTGAAGAAGCAAATATTTTAGGTTTATAAGTCAGTCTGAGGTATGTTTGACACCTACCACTCAAGCCTTCCCTTCAAGCAAGTCTGCTGGTCAAACTTAAAAACAAACACAGACCAGCCAACTATTTTTTAATGAGTCTTAAATGAGCGGAAGCCAGATCTGCAGTTTAACATCTGGGAAGGCTGCAGATATCCCCAGCCTTACAATCTCTCAACTCCTGTTGTATTAGCTGGCAGTTCATGCTTAAAGCCATTTGTTCATTTTATAGCTAGTTAGAAGCTGACTACAGAGGCTGCTGTGTGCCTGCAGCTACACTGTCAGGACAGTTTGATTCAAATTTACTCCAAAGGCACATCCCATGGCTGGCTGTATGGGAGTGTTCAAAAGCCATGCTACACATCATGCAGCGCTGTCAGGCATTCCTGCATGACCCAAACAATCAAAAGACAGTCTAGCAAATTTGAACTGCTTTTCTACAAAGAAACACAAAACAATATTAGTACTTTATCAATTAACAACATTGCATGCAGTTCAATTTGTGTGTAGCAGAGTCAGGGAAACCCAACACTGGTGCCCACAGATGCATTTTCATTACCGATTTCTTTTTTCCACTTCAGCCACCAGCTCATCCGTGGAGAACTGCCCTCTCACCACCATGATTAAGTTCTTGATGACATCTTCAGAACAATCTACATCAAGAAGCCCTCCAACCACTGCTGGTATACGGCTAGGATTCACCTAGAATAAGCCACCATCATTAAAATTAGTTATTAGTATTACTACTAATACACCCTCAGCCTTCCACACGGGGAAGTTCTAGTTAACATTTTCAATGACACTTCAGAGCAGAGAACTTTGATTAACTAACATTTGTATATACATTCCAGGAATAATGTTTTTGTGATAGACAAAAGGCCCAATGAAGAACCTCTGCACTGGAAGAGTGAGCAAAAAAGAGACAACAGATTATGCTGTAGTCTGCTAAGTTCCTTATAATGAAGTAAAGAGCAAGTCCCTACCTTCTGTACGTAGATCTCGATATACTTCTGCAGATTATTGCGATATAAATAGAGCACCAGGTCATGAACAAAGTCAAACCGATCACAGACGATGATCAGAGGAAGCTGATCTGTGAGCTTTGCCTCCTGTATTTTGTGCAAAAGAGAAAAACGCAACAAAAGATTATTTACAGCCATGCCAGCTAAACCTTTGTGGTGTTTCCCTCCATTAGAAAGTTCTAGTTCTGCTGCTAAGCAAAATACACAGAAGACCCTTCAATCCCCCGGGCAGAATATTTACCTTGAGAAAGTTCTTCACTCGTTCTGGGTTATAGCAGTTACTTTCACGGCAGATTCTTTCCACTTCCTTTATCTGCCCAGTCTTGCAAGCTGCCTGGATGTACTTGAAGTGAACATCTGGGTCCTGGCTAAAGTTTACAATGGAACCCAAGAAATAGAACAGTCCTGGAAAGAGTCACATGTGTTTAACATTGTTAGAAGTGAAGCAAGTGAAGGTTGTATGGGCTTCAGCTTGTGACTTAGTTCAGCCTTGCTGAAAGAGTAGCTTTCAGTCAACTGCAGGGAGAATCAGAAGCTTCTTTCAGGTTTCATCTTTCTTTCTGACCTTTACTCAACAGAGTTAAGAAACTATCTAGAAAAAAACTACCCCTAAAACTCACTGTGGTGAGCTCACTTTCATAAATGTATCCTAAGATCCAGCCATGAGACAAGTACCTCTCCCATAAAAGCTACAATCCTTACTATTAGCTTCAGTCAGGGCTTCCAAATAAGCTGCTTCCCTCTAATACTGTACCTTCATAGCTTTTGAAAGATTCAAAAAGCTCCACAAGAGACTGGGTGCCCAGCTGTTCATGGTATTTAGAAGCAACTTGCACACAGAGCTGCAGGTTTTGCCTAATGTTGGCTGACAGCATGGCACGCAAACACTCCACAGAGTCTTCAACTGAGAGAGAGCCAAAGAAGTTCACAAGCCACTGCAAAGAGACAGAAATTTTACTCGGGAACTCATACAGGATTTGACTGATTTCTAAGATATGCCAGCTAGACACTTTCTACCCCAGCTACTAGAGAGAAGTCTTCCATGAACTAAGACCAAAGACACAGAAAGAAACACTCATTGTATTTACAATTACAAAACTGTATTTGAAATGCCCACCTGGGAAACTGAGGTCAGATTTAAGCCAGAAAGTACAGATTACAATTTAATTGTTAACTGGACAAACATTCTTGAATCACAGCTACTTATGCTACTTCAGTACCTACAACCCATCTTACGGCAGCTACAGAAGTGCTAAAGACTCTTCACGTCACTTTTTTACTCGGGACAACACTTACCTCAGGATTCAAGAGGTGAGTATGAACAACTGCACGTTTAATATCGTAGAGATCAGTGTAGTGTTCCAAAGCTCGCTGGAGCAAGCCTGCCTTTTCACACAGCTGGGCAACATGAGCACGATCATAGTGTGTAAACATCTGGTTCCCGAGAATGGCATCTGCAACCTAGGAGGTTACATTTCATATTCAGACTGTCAAGAGAATCACAGCAGCTTAGCCTACAAGCTATTGAGAAGTCACAGCAGTGACTT
Organism: Hirundo rustica; assembly: GCF_015227805.2. Taxonomy (NCBI): domain Eukaryota; kingdom Metazoa; phylum Chordata; class Aves; order Passeriformes; family Hirundinidae; genus Hirundo; species Hirundo rustica. Next base: position 8,504,108 of record NC_053466.1, on the reverse strand, counting down.
CCTGTTACTAAACTACTTATAGGTAACAGTATCAGACACCCTATTCTTGTGCAAGTCCAGTACTGTCTTTCCCTTTTTGGACGAACTAGGTCGTACCTGCGGGGCATGAATCAAATTCATTTCCAGGAGACGGGTCTGAAGGTGGCCTTCTGCAGGGCGGTTGTTTTTCAGGGCATCCAACAAAAAGGACGTGCACTGCTGCAGAAGACTGTGCTCCATGAACACATCCACAATCTGTTGAGATTGGTCAAGTTAGAGAAGAAGGGTCTATGTATACACATGTACCCTTTTCTGTGTATACAAAAAGCCTGGTTAGACAGGTGTCCTGGGGTGATGTTATGATACCGCTTTTGTTTTCATAGTATTACTATCATGGTAATAGAGTCAAGTTTCACATGTTTCCTTTTTCTCTAGAATGGAAGAAGTGCAGTACTCTGAGCTATTATGCCAGACTTTACCACCCACTCTTTAGTTCTAACACAGCATGCAAAGCTCATCTCTTCTCTCTTGTTGGGATAGCTGCTAGAAGAAAAGCCATGACCTTTTCCACGTAGCTTTAGTTATTTAATAATGCAAAATGTTCCCTTATTTCTCCATCCATTTAACAAAAAGTGGCCAACGGCAGCCAGAACTGAACTTAGGTTTATTTGTTTATCTTCCTGTGAATTCTCTGCATGGGGAGATGTATGCTCCATTAAAGCCAGCAGTAGGATAGTAACACTCAACTGCTTAGACAAAGATTGTGGCAGATTTACTGTCAATGAACCAGAAAGCTTCCACAAGAATTTGAGAACACACTAGCCACTAAAGAACTCAGTGATAATCAAACTTGACTAGACTATTTAGTCACTCCTCTAATCAAGATGACAAGAGACATGAACCAGCCTTACCAGTCCCCAGAATGGTGCTACACTATTCCCTCTGTATAGAAAGAGACCCGTACTCTTGTTGGAGGCCTCACCTGGTTAATATTAGCCAGCGGCTCCTCATCCTGTACCAGCATCTGAGAGAACTGCAGGCCTTGTTCTGGACTGACTCTCATCACACTTCTCAGCAGGAAGATCCAGTCTGGGGTATAGCCAACCTAGAGATTTCAGAAACAGCCAAGTGTATTTAGGAAGTACCACACTTCTGTTGAGCCTTCAGATTCTTTAGCATAGGGACTATAAACAGTTGTGAGCTTGCAGTGCCCATCCCCCATCTTCCAGGAATTCTCAAGACAAAAACATTTCTTGTGTGTTGACACAGAAATTCAGTATTCACCTACTTAGTAACTGAACTTGCGCCAGGGCAATTCCCTGGCTATGTAAAAAAACTGCCTGGAGTAAGTTTTTCAACAGTCCTAAAGCTCTATTTATCAAGTCCTAAACTTAAATGTGGACATTAGGATTTTTTTTTTTTTTTATGGATTACAAAACAAAATCTGAGGCATTTAGGAAGTATCTTTTCTTTATTCTATAGAATAAGCTTAAGCCAGTCCATTAAATTAATACTTCATAAAATTCTGCATGTTTTGAAGTTTATTTTTTGCAGACTTCCTAGACCTCAGTAATACACTATGATTTGCACAATGGACACATTAAACATGAGACAGAGCCTGCAGTTTGTGATAAATGATTTACCTTCTTAGCATACAGCACTATTTTCTGGAATTGACCAGTTTCAGCAAAGCACTGAATCACTTTGTTTGGCACATTAGCTCGAAGGTAGACGCTGAGCGCAAGGGTTGGGTCAGCCGTCTTCACCAAATCTCCCAGCTCTTCTGAACACTCCAGCTGAAGTCAGAAGTGGTATTTTGTCAAGCAGAAGAATTCAGAGATGTAGCATCAGCAAATGTACGACACTCAATTGCTACAAGGCAACAGAAATAGGCTAATGTCATGACTGAGCCTACCTTGTCTTCCTTCAGCCACTTCTCCAGAAGCTGTTTGCGGCCCTGCTGCAGCACGGGGCGACAGAGCTCCAGAGACTCAAACTTGTTCAGCTGTCCCTGGTCAAGCAATATTCCAAAGTACTGGAGCAGGGGAGAGGCCTGCCCAGGCTGAGCTGGCACACTCTGGAACTTCCTAATTGTATCACTGGTACGTAGAATTCCCTGAACAGGCACAAGAGAGAGAAGCAGTGTTTATTTAGTGAAGACTGAATAGCATTAGCAAAAAAAGCAGGTTTTAAGGATAAACTGAAGCATCTACTGTTAAACCTTCAGAATAGAGACCATTAAACCAATGACTTTCTAACAAGAAGTCAGTGGCCACAGAAAGTCCAGTCTGGTTAGAAATGGATAGCAGCTACTCCTTTTTGGGATACAGGGAATGTATTAGTCAAAACCACTACCAAACTGCAGAGAACTAACACCACATTTCTGTTTTGAATGTCAAGCTCTGAAATGCAAGTGAGCTAAGCAATCCACTAAGCTTAGGCAAATTTCCATGATTTCTAAGCTTTACCTTTGGAGTTACTTACCTTTGGTGCAGACGCAGCTACTTTAGCAGCATCTGCATAGTTTCCTTGAGCAAACAGTGTGTTAAACTTTCTGGCAAATAATTCCTCTGCCCCAGCTAGGTTACTACGTATAGCCATTCGCAGTCCCAAGTCAGGATTCTGGAGAACATTCGTAGCATAGTTCACTATGTTGTCTTCCTCAACACATACAGAAAGCACCTGGAAAAGACAAGAGGCATATTGAGGAGTACTGTCCTTTCCACAACTGCTATGAAATACAACAGCAAAATGGCTATGCAACTCATCAGTGAAGGAGTAGATTACTAAAAAACCAAGTTTTTCTTCAAGTTAGTTCTGTACTCCGAGAGAGAAAAAACTGATTAATCAAACAGTCACCTGCTCTCTTCCATGACATTTGTTGCATCAAGTCACTCATTAGGTTTGTTACATTCCATTTGAACTTTAGAGTGCCCAGAGAATAGTGGATTTGTTACCTGTCCTTTTTTGTTCACACCAATAATGCCTGAGGTAGGTTCATGAGGAGCTGTGACAAAGATAGTATCAGCACTAATACGGTTCATGTAGATGCACACTCCAGACTCCAGATCATACATGTGGATATATCCATACTTTGTGATCAGATAAATAACACCATGCTTAATTCCAATCTGCCAAAAGACAGGTTTTTATTAGTCAAAATCAGTAAGATTGTAACCCTTAAGAAAGTTGCCCTTAGCCTAGTCACAAGAAAATACTGCAGTGACATGCCTTTGTACTGACACTAAGAACAAATATAGCTTTGGGCTTCTTCCTTTCAGACTCTAAAGCAATCAACAGCTTTGCTGGCCATTTGCAGGCATAGCGGCAGAGAACAGAGAGGTTGAAGGGAAATTAAAATTCATCTGCAGCAAAGAACATACCCCTCATCCTAATAAGCCAAGCTGAGGAAAGAAGTTTGGGCATAATTAGCATTCTAGTCTAGATATGTCAGTACAAGTTTCTGTTCAGAAATACTAATGAGATAATCTCATTCTCTTCCAACAAACCCTGCCCAAAGCACCAGCAGAGTCTAAATTCATCTACTCAGTACTCCAGTTTATTTGTTAAGTCACTGAAACTGGGGAGGCTTTCAAGCCAAAATGATCTTCAGACGTAGAACTACTCTCCCCTTGGAACAAATCCTTGGATGTTTTGTTAAATTAAGCCTTAAGCAGAAGTATAGAGACACATGAATCCTGCCATGCATGCACCTTAGTTATGGGCATCTCTTGGTCTGTTTATGAGGCTGGTCTATTAGACTTGTCAACAGCCTTATGCCCAGAGATAATCTGATTTTATGACAATTTCTAGTCCTAGAGACAGGCTAAATGCAATTAGGTCTGTGATAGCAACCAGCTCTGTTCTTTCATAAAGAACTTCCCACTAATGCTCCAAATTGCCTTTTCTGTGCTGCTACTACAGGAGATATGCTAATATTCTTATCTAGAACTTGGAACATTAGCAGGAAGCTGAACAGAGCCAAAGTGATGTTGGATACATTCTCCCTGGAGAGGGTTTTTTTTGGGGGTGTGTTTCACTGGTTTGGGACATCTTTTGAAGAAGTTTTGTTGGGGGTTTTTGTTCATTATTTTTTAAAAGACAGGAACAGTCTATATATTTAAGTTACTGTTTTAATGTCCATGCTACCTCCCACAAACCTGTTAACACCCCTCTCAGAACAAGGAATGACAGGAAAGCACTACAGAAAGTAATCTTTACAAGAGATGTCAGCTCCTCGTCAGGCTATAAAGCTCATTTTTGGGGGGTCAAACACTTACCTGCATTGCCACAGGAAAGTCTGTTTGTGCCTCAGGTGGGAAAAACACATCAACAGCTTTCTTAACAAATGGCTGATTTCCAGTAGCTGGCTGACCTACTTCGATTATGTGCAGCTAGGAAGAAAAGAGTTCATGTCACAAGATTGCCTGCAAGTACAGCCACATGAAAGAAGTTCCTTTCCTCAGATATCCTATTGAAGTCATCTGCCACAGTTGGCCAATGCAGTCTGGGGAGCTGTGCTCCACATATTCAGAAGGTTAAGATTTCTGGAACTTGATATATTAAAACCTGGGAGAAGAATTAAAAACCAAAAAACCCCACGCTTTCTATGAAAGCCAACTATTCCCATTCAAGACAATTCATTCAAGATGTTTTAAGTCAGACTTGTCAATTCATCAGTTTTGCAGGACAAGACTAGAAATGCCAAGACATTTACTGTGGTGTTACCTCAGCCCTGCACAGACTGCTCAGCAGTTGCAGCATATTCAATGCTACTGAATTCCACATTCAGTTTGATGCAAACAACCTTCCTATGGCACTACGGGAACACAGCTGCAGACTTTACCTTGCCTCCTGCAGGACTCCTCACAGCAAAACAGAAAAGGGTAGAAGGTTTGGCATTTCCCTCTATTTTGAATTCTGCAAAAGCTGCTGCATGGCCTTCTATAGGTTGGGAGACTTTTCTATCAACCGAGTACAGCTGCATTGCACCAACCACACGATTTTGCTAGAAAAAAGAAAGGTCAGCTTTCAGAGATAAGATTGCAAAGGTTTGTAGCAAGACCCTTGGGACAATAAACTAAAAAGCAGCAAAAGCCTCTCACCCCCTCCTCTAACACTCAAACTGAGCTAAAAGCCAGGCTATTCGTACACAAAAGACAGTATCGAATTTTTTAGTTACAGAAACCAAAGTTAAACTACAGCAGCTGTAAAGTGAAGTGGTGCCAGGGCTCTCTCAACTATCTTCATAGCACATTGCTGCCAGGGAACTTACCTGTGCTGAAATTCCTATCAGCAGCAGCCATTTTTGGTGTTCATCTGTTCTGTAATTGATGATTTGGCAGCCTGCAAGACTAGCATGTCTATCAAACATCTTTTGGGGTTGTGATTCTCCCTCCATGCTCCAGTGGTACACTGCTGTCTCTGTCACCAAGGCAACTGTATTTACAGATATCCATTTCCAGAAGATCACTTCCTCTGCCATTGTGTGGGCTTTCATTTTACTTTTCATCTCAATGTTAAAGATCTGAAGTGTTTTCCCAGCTAGTACGACAAAATCCAAGAAACATCACAGATCAATTACCACAATGGCCATCCTGCAGTTTGCCCATTTACAAGCACCCACTTTAACCCACTGTTCCAGAGGTGTTACAGACAGGGTTAATGTCCTGTCACATCTCAATCTCCTTTGACACTTGATCTCACAATCCCCTCTCCACCCCAACACTTGTACCATCCCCAAACCAAACAAACCTCCTTACGGACACTCACACAGACATTCCAACAACTGACAAGCACAGACACTTTAATTAACTATAAGCTGTAGGAAAAAGACAGTCTAAGCTACAGAGCTTGTGTAAACTCTTGTTTAGTTGGCAGCACTGGTATGCCAAGTTACAGATGTCTAGTAGATGTCATTCAGTATCATTAATAGAAAGAATGGCTCCAGTTTATGTCAATTTAGAAGCTGCTGTAGATGAGCTGGACTGAGTCAAACAGCACGAGACTTGAAACAGCTTGAGTGAGCCAAAGATCGCAGCTCCCATTTTGTTTTCTTGTTGGATGAAATGCACACTGAACTAGATGGGCTTTGTACAACAAGTACCTACAGAAGAGGACAGTCAAGAGTTCAGAAAGGCTACAGGTAGGTTTGGAGCTTTAGTTCCAGTTAAGATTACTTCTTCATGATTTAGCAAACTATACTGCAGGTTTAGGCTTGATTTTAATAGTCCTTTCAAACAACCAGAAGCTCTACCCTGATAAGTAGGCTTAAAACCAATGCTAACTGAACCAAACTATAAAGAATAAGGGAATCCATTCCTTTTGCGAAGTCAAAGTGATATTTTATTTTACTGCAAATGAGACAACTCAGCTCCACAAATATTCTTTTCTGTTCACAAGACACCCACTCAGACTGCTGGAGTACTGGCTTGTAATGCCATTATTTCTATCCCCATTTCAGAAGTGTTTCCTGTTAGTAACACTTGTGACTGCCAAACTGGGAGACATTCACTGATAGATAAAGGCTGCTGGCCATGGAGAAATCCTGTTCAAGAGTTACTAATCCCATGTTAATACGTATCTCAAACTGCTCTATAATGTTTTAGCATAATTTATACATAAATTGATCATGTTAGTTCAATGCAGTGCCAAGAGACAACGCAAGACTTAAGAGCTATCACATGAAGCATTTTACTGCCTGGCTTAACTGCATTGTAAACTGTCAACCTGATCAATGACATCCTAGGAGAGCTTGCTAGCTTTCCTGGGACCAAGAGCAGCCTGCTAATGAACACGTTGCTCTGCACACGCACTTACCGTGCTAGACAGATGCAGTAAGCCCAGGCCTGTAAACTGATAGCTGGAAACAGCACAATTACTGTATTGGACAAAAAGCTCTCCAGTAATGGCCTGGTACTGTCAAGAGATGGATTCTGAACTCCCACAGTGTGCAGCCTCACAGGCAGCCAGGAGACAAGTAATTCTGGAAGGGTTCTGGTCACCATCTAAACAACAGTCCCAATACATGAATACAGAAACTGCTCTAAAGGACAGTCCTCCTGAAAAGAAGCAGGATGTCTTTCCTAGTTTTAAGAACATAGAAAAAACCAACAAACAGCTTAAAGCTTATGCTTGTCTCTTTTCTGGACTAAATTTTACTGCTGTGTCACAGCTGGAAATGGCTTCTACAAGCTTCACTAGGCAGTTTAGCCCTGGATGCTGGGAGCTGCAGAAACCACCCCTTTAAAACTCCCTAAGTGTGGCAACACATATCCAAACTTCACAACCCTAAACTGTTAATTAAACTACAAAAAAATCTGTTATTTGGATTGAGAAATCAGGACCTGCTATACAGTCATAGTGAGGGCAAGTGTGCATTTGAGTCCTATGTCTACTTGAACGCTTTATTAGGCCAAGATTTGAGACAAAAATAATTAAAGTTTTTCTGATCAAACTACCAAACTGGTGAGTCTATTTAGATTATACAGGTGTAACCAAGTAAGCAGATTCGATTTTTGAACATCAGCACAAGAATTTACATTTCAGTTGACTGGAACACGACATTTCTCCATTCCACAAAGAATGGAAGCACCCTCGAATGCTGCATTCTCCACTTACACCCACTGCTGAGTACTAACAGTACAGAGCAGTGCAAGAGGACCGAGAACACAAGGACAATGCATAAGTTTTGGTACACCAGGAGAATGCAATCCAGAAATGAAACTGTGCATACTGTATGTCAGTTAAAATCAAGAACCATTTCATTTCTTTTTCTGAGGATGCGTTTCTACATTTATTGCTCAATAATCCCGGGATTACGAGCAACTCCCCATCATGGCACACTGAGTCACAATATGTAACCATTTTGACTATTGAAGCTTCACTCGATCAAAAGGGAAAAGTCTGGAGTGAGAGACTGACAAACCATGTCTTCAGGTTATCATGGATTGGTTAGGTAGTTCTATTAACCCTCTTTTCTACCCAACCTTCTGATTACTAGATTATTTATAGAAGAGATCATTATGTTTGCAACACTACAACTCTGAATGCCTACATGACATCATTAACTCAACCTTGTCGATTCAGAGGACAGATTTACTCACTCTGAATGGACAGAACAATACTCCTTTTGAGCAAGTCTTAACTGGCAAGAATAAAGCTATATTCTTTGAAGCTGATGATAATCCATTTAGTTAGTATATTAGTTTTAAAACCAGATTAGTTTCCTTTAAGAGGTAGATAAAGCTCTGCTAGTGTAGAGAAGGCACTTTCCTTGCCAATACAGTTTGTTTAAAGGGGTCCAAGATAAAGGACAGTAAACTCTTAACAGATCTGAATTTTTTTCACTATGACCTTTACCCATAGCCAGGGTAAGGCAGTCCTTTGCAAGACGCATTACTATCTCAGCTGAATCACAGATTCAGCTGAAGTCAAACATTCACTTTAGTCCTCACCTGATGTCAATATAACCCTGAGATCAAAGAAATTAAGTTAAAGGTTTTGCACCAGTTCTGAGGACAGTTTCTTGGACCCCCAAGTAATTTCACCATGATTTTTCACAATAAAAAACACACTTAGGCAGAAATGAATAGCAGGACACAGGACATGCTAGCAGAGGTCTCTCATAAAAATATTGCAACTTCATTTTGTCTATCAACTGTACTTCCATCACGCATACACAGGAACATTAAAAGCACACTCGCCTCCTTCACTTGGTACAGTCAATAGTCAAAACAGCCAAATGGTTAGAAACAAGCCAATGGAGAACACGATCACTGTAATACCAGTTGAGGATTAAGATTCCCCCACCTGGCCATGAAGTGAACTGTCAAATGGCTACCTTAAAATTCGGTACTTTTTATGAGATTGGACCATTCTGTACTACCAAACATACAATGTCAGGACAAAGTTCACTCACCATCTGTTTAGATAAGATGCAGGAAGAAAAGTACATAGTCAGTAACAGTTATTGAGATTAAATACTAGAAGTTGGTCATTTGAGAAAAGAGCCAGGCATGAATTAAAAATTACTTCATTGAGCTCAGAGAGCTACTTAAAGGCAGTAACAACACCATAGGTAGCAGTAAGCAGAGGTCTTCTAGCTGCAGGACCTCATGATTGTCAAACTCAACACATTTGTTATTGTTTAGACTTTTACACTTACTGACCATCCTAATGACATTTTTCTCACTATCTAGTAAAACCCTCAGAGCTACAAGGAAGGGCCAGGACAAGGCAGAAAATAATGGCTTTACAGTATTATTCATCCATACAAGCGTCCATTATGTTTACAATACCTGTTTAAAGGGCAAGTATACCAGATGCTGACCTGGTCCTCAGTGAGGATAGGAAGGCTGCAGTGCCAGGTCCAAGCATCTCACACCCACTTGGAGGCAAATCATCCAAAGAATACAGAAAGATCTACTGCCAAAAATACAGCATGCAAGTTCAGGCAAGAATTCTTATCCTCATATACATTCTTCTTAGAAAGTTTACATAAAGTTTAAAAGCATTAGTAAGTAGTAATACAGCTGAACAGCAGTTTTCATACTGCAATCATAAAGGGATACTCACCTTTTAGCGCTATTACTTTAGAGGCTGGGTTCATTATGGCACTTTCTGCAGAAATTGGACGTCTGATGGGTGTTGTTGGATCACTCATATCAATTATCACTACCTGTGCCTGCTCTCCTACTTTCTCCCTTATGCAGATGAACTTGTCAGATTCCATTGTTAGGGTGCTGAATCCAATGTTTGCTGGATTAATGCCCAAATTTTGGAGCTAGAAAGACAGAAAAAAAAAAGAGTGCTTTACTATCCTTCCCATGTTGAAAGTCTCACTCAAGTCTCTGTGTCCAAAAACTCCTCCAGAAGGAAATGCAAGACTGACAAGTTTCTCTGACTGGAGTGTGAACTATTTAACTATGATTTACCTTCCAAGTCTTTGTTCCACAGGCAAAGAACTACACGGTTGTCAGTATTCAGGTCCTAAATATATCCTGAAGTTGTAATACTGATGCAAACCAAAAGGAGTTTTAGCTTACTCATTGTTTAACCTGGTTCTAGTAATGTGGTAAGAATACACCAGCAGTAGCATCACTATTTCAGTTTTAGCAAGGCTGATAAATTTGATGTTCAAAACTTAAGTGGCTGAAGTGAACTACAATGTTCAGCATCAGTACAGAAAGAATCAATCACCCTTACGCAACCCAGTCCTAGCAACAGTGTAGAAGGAAGTCTACACAGCAGGTCTCAATTGGCCTCCAAGTGAACTTGTTCATCTTACTTCACAGAATACTTAATTCTTACCAGTGAAAGGTAAGAAAGATGCGTTAAAATAAACAGACATTCACCTCTCCTTGCCCAAGATGTCATGCCATTAGGCTCAACAAAGGCAGGGATTATAATGCAGGCCCCCTCCAGCTGTATGTCCAGCTCTAAAAACGTAACTTGTGCTCAACTGATGCCTTAGGAAGGCTGACCTGAAACAGAGACTGGACAGAGCTAGAAAATAAAATATTTATTGAAAGGCCTCCAGGATCCACCTTGGGCAAGACAGGAGCCTAACCAAGGCTGCACCCAGGGTGGTCACAAAAGAAAGTCAGAAGATGTTACATTTTTATAAGTTTTGGTTCATTTGCATATTGGGGTTTAACTGTCCAATTACAGCTTCAGGTTGTGAGGTTCCATCCCTCTTGATCCTCCCTTCAGTCCACTGTTTGTGTTTTTGGACTGTAAGTTGTCCTTGGTCTCCAGCAGGAAAAGGATTGGTTTTGTCTACCTACCCTGTGAATAAAGCTTACTGGCACTTAGTATGAGGCTCAGAGCTATACCCCTAGGCAGCACAGAGTCTAAAAATATGAAAGCTAAAGCTTAAGGCATCATTTCCCCCCTTTAGAGGCTTTACAAGGCCTTTTCCTTGTCAAGTCTCTATTCCAAATATCCACTAACAATAGGTATTCAATAACAGATATGTATCAAACAGTAAGTAAACAACAATAATAAACATCTAACCATCAATAAACACCTAATAATAGTAGGCATCTGACACTAATAAATATCTAACAACAATAAAAACAAAGTAGTTACTCGAAATGTAATCTGGAGTCATTTTGAGCTGCCAAATAGACTCCCCTACAAGACATTTCTATTCCCTCTCAATTTCAGTTAACAGGAGGAGGTAGCAGTGAACAAACATCACTGTTTCACTAGTCCACAGTAAATCAGATTTACCCATGCAGCACACCCTGGATTGGTACGTCTGTAAGCTGCATTTTATATAACAGTAACTGTGACAAGCCTGGGCACCTGCTTTATGCCCCAAAGTGATGCTTTCCAAGCATAGGAACTGTATCAGCTTCACTGAAGCTTCTCAAAGGATTAACCTATACCGCTTTTCAGTGCACTGCAAGTGAAAAATTACTGCCCTCAAGGAGACAGGATAGAATCTACCACCACCATCCCTGAATCATTACGCTCCTTTGACATATACCACCAGGAGCTTCATACAATAAGCTAAACCCCTTGGGCAAGAAGTCCCACGATGGCGTCACAAATACTGTTTTAGCGTGTTTGAGCTGGCTGATCATGGCTTGTTCCAGCTTCTGTAATGCTACTCACTAAATCGTAAATTGGGTATGTAACAGAGATACCTTTAAGTGGGACTGTGCCCAAGAATGCCTCAGGAAATGTTTGTTTTCTGTTGAGTTGACTAATGAAGAGCTATTCAGCTCAGTAACTGCTAATCTCAACAGACTCAAGTTTCGTTAATGCAATATAAGCCAAACGTACAAAAGTGTAAAAAGACATTTACTCACTCCCCTAAGTGTTTCTCAGCAGAACTGAGAGCCATTCAGCTAACACCTCACTTCAGAGGTAAATACTTAATAGACAACAGTAAACTTCAGAAGGTGCCATTCATTCCAAAAAAGAATCAAAATTTAGGCACAACGTCATCAGATCACGCTTGCACCCAGAGTTTTGAAAACAAATCTATCAGATTGGTGGCTATTACAGGCCTCTGTGTCAGTAAGGAAGTAAGTAAGGTTTTCATACCGAGTTTTCAACTTGTGTACCTTTCATAGGTAACACACAACGTTTTAGCACCCAATAAACATGCAAGTTGTAGCTCCATCAACTTCTGTGACCTTGAACAACAGGCTCTTAATTCCACTGTTGCTTGCTTGCTCTACACCAGACAATGCCCACATATTGTCACAAATTACACGTTCAGGGTAGTTGACACTTAAGCACTCTGATGTTGAGTGTGTTCCGAGTCCATCTGCCAACAGAGTACAGTCCATTGTAAGAGATTAAGTGTCCCAAGAGTAGTCAAGAGATTGGACTGCAAGCACAGCTAAGTTCCTAACTTGATTTAACTAATCCAAATTCAGATGTATTTCCAGAGTACAGAAGCAGAAACACAGCTTTTTCAAGGTCTCTTCTCAATTAGTGTGCTTCAGTTTGACCTGTTCCTCAAGAGGCAGTCCCTGGCCACTCATTTTGCAAAGTGAGAACCTTGAGGCATTTCCTTGAAGTTCAGCTTTAAACCCACCATTATTCACTTCAAAGTATGGTCCTTGTTGAAGAAAACATTTTGGGTATCTTCACTAAGACAAGAATGATTCTGCCTCACGCTCTGGTATTAAAATTTCCTGCTTTAAACTATTACAAAATCCAGCAAAGGCTTCAGAAAGGGTGATGTTAAATTCTGCTCAAGTATCACTGCCATCATTATTATTAGAGAACCCCGTCACATCTTTTAAAGGCCAAGTGCCAGTACTCCCTAAAGGATGGTCATGTGAATACTGCAAGCCGCAGTCAATGATGACAACGCTTCAGTTTAGCAGTCCAAAAACACTGAAGACTGTTCCTACCATTAGGGCAGTGGTACATATCCTCCTGAGACATGTGAGGCACTGTAAGAGGCATATTCCTTACTGACTATTCAGAAGAATATGAGCAGAATCCTTCTACCATCAAATAAAGGACACCAGCCAGCATCACTTTTACTCTGGATGGGACAAATTTTCCACAATGATCTGAACGTTGTTCTAAAGCACTTTTTCCCCTTCCTTAAGCAGAAAATTAGTAGAACTTTACTACAGGAGGTTGCAAGCACTTGGCTATGTATCTTAAAAGGCCTTAAGTGAAGATGCTACAGGTCATTATTACTGAGGCTTATATATATTAATTAGCAATTTTTCAGTTTATTTTCATAAAGGAGTGAACAACAGGCCTTTCAACTACTGCTAAATTTTCATTTTTTTATTATGCTTCTTAGGCAAGCAGTACCCTCTCTCAAAGTAAGGCTGTTTTCTCCTGAAAAGAAAGATTCAGCATTACAGAATCACACCAGAGATATCTACTATGATTTCCATGACTCCATTTACCATCATTTCCATGATTTCACCCACACTTTACTTTGGGGTAATCCAGTTAAGCCCTGCCAAGCACTCCCACGTAGGTTACAGCAAGCCTTGCTGTAGGAGAAAGGATAACATTCTGTTCTCCAAGTAATAGCCTGATGCCTCTCCTGCCCTGACGCCCATTAGCTACACACACAGCGTAGAATCATTCTCACTATCAGGCTGAATGAATCAGACAAACAAAGACCTTTACATCTTAGATAACTAGTACTACTACAGAGTAGATCAGATACCCTATGATCTTTAAGCATCTTACAGATATTGAGAACTTACTGACATGGTAAAGATTAAACCAATACGTATTATTTGTTTCTCAACATGAATGAAGACACAAAGATATTCAGGATGAAAGACCATTATTAATCTGTTATTTAGCCTTTCCACCCTCTTTACCAGTATTGTACCATTTGCTAAGAAATGAAGTCAAGATGTCTTCTACACAAGAGCTCTACTAAATATTGAGCTTTCTAATGTATTTCCCTTACTGTGGAATGCAGTGATCCAGACTGAGTCAGCACAGACCAACTCAGATACTGATACCTCTTGTCTTCAAACTAAGTCTGTTTCTCTAATGGAAAATAATGAAGCCTCATTGTCTAATACTGACACTCCATTAATTGGGACCTACCACCAGTTAAATGCTGCAGTCAGACCTCTGTGAATTTAGCAACTCTCCAGAGTTTAATAAGTATCCCATTTCAGCTTTATGTAACATAATTCTACTATAAATGCTTGTTAGAGGTAATCAACTATTGTTTCTAAGGCCATTAGAAAAGAGTAAGGCTTGGAGAGAGGCTGTATGTACCCAAATAAAAAATGCCCGCTAAAAGCTGTGAGCACACATATTTTTAAATGTAACACAAACCAATAATGCAATAATAGTTTCCCATAACTCTTACTCATGTGACTACATAAAGCTCTAATCAACCCCAGTAGGGATGTGCATGTAATTATTGGGCACTCCTGCTGAACTGCTCACCCTTACCTCCTGCTATAGTTCCCATTTTGACAGCTGAGGGGCACCAAGGAATTATGTAAGACCCAAAACATGCAAGACCACTGGTCTGAGCTGCAGCTGCAATTAGGCTTTCATCTCAAGTGACAGTTACTCCCTACACAAAAATTTATTTCTGTATGTCTGTGATGAGAATTGGATCACCTATCTAATGAGTTATCACTACCATGTGCAGGGCACTTCTGAATTCAATCAGCAAATTTGGGCTCTTCATCACTGAAAAGCTGAATCAAGTCATAATATTTAGCCCTATCATTTGAATACAAATCTAAGAAGTCACTTACAGCTTGCAAATATCCTGAGTGCTTCTTAAGCCCACAAGTCCAGCCAAAGCAAACTTATGAAAGCCATCCAGCTCAGTCATGCCTATTGCACAACAGATAGTAATTCTTATTAAGACAAGTCAGACTATCCAAACAGAAAGTGGTTTACATCTTTTGCACTTAAAACCAGGATAGTTTAGCTTGTCAGCGCTGCACCAAGACGTGCAGCACTTATTTATCGAGAGCATGACTTGCACACAAGTTTTCTCACAGCAGTTGTCTTCCCTCAAGAGCCTGACTCGGTCACTGAGCAGAAAGCAGAACTATGTCTCCGTGCATTGAAGGCATGATGGCTCCAATCTTGGAACCTGAGATCATGCTTAAGCAACAGTTTTCCCCACAGACAAGCAAAGATTTTTGCTAGTGAGAACTGAAAAAAGCCCAAATAGGCACAAAGAGAAGTTTTTCAGACAAAAGTAATGACTAAGTGAAGGAAAAGCTTAATTTTAGATCAGGAACACTTTGTACACTGGATTCCAGCCTATTGCTTCCAGTCTATCTACCAGTATATTTGGTCATTTACTTCACCTCCATTGTAAATGACAATTCCCTTGGAAGAGTTCAGTCTGGTAAATAATTTATAATTCACTGCTCCAACAGAAACACTGGGGTTAAGAACCTGATTAAATCACACTAGCTTAAGTAGTATGCACAAGTAAGACACTGCAGCAGGACTTGGCATAGTTTGCACTGCTGCAGCTGGGCAGTCACCAGACAGATAAAAACTAAGTCCTTGTCTTATTCCCTCCCTTGCTATGGAACTTAAACATTAATATTCTCTGGGGAAAAAATGACCAAGATGAGAGTTCTTTATGAATTTTTTAAGACTCATAATGACAGAGTTCAAAACTAAAAATAACTGTTCAATTGCATTAAATGGAGCTAAACAAACTGAGTTCCTTCTACCACATCAAGACCTGAATATCTTTTTTTCACTGCAACTATTCTCCATTTTTCAGTTCACAGAGGACTTGAACACACAAGTCGTAACAACTTCAAATTTAATGTGCTCCGTGACTGGCAGCCACTCTTCCTGCACAGGCTTGGAGCTACTACAGATGATCACCATAAGACAAAATGAGCAGCACAAAAAATGTAAACAAACAGTCTGCTTGATCCCTAGCACTCTTCCAATTCTACATGGACCAAGATCACTGTTTCACTTCACACTACCATTTATCTACCTCCAGCAAGAGAGAGTGGGAGAGAAGAGTTCAGTATTTAGCACTGCAACTTAGGTTTAGCTTCTCCAGAGAGCACTTTCTACACGGTTCAGATCTTTTAGTAAAGTACGTACAACTACCTCGGGGAAGACACTGAACTTAAGGGAAATAATGTTACATCAGCAACAGGCTGAACTTGGAATTAATTATAGCACTAACTGATATTCTAATCACTTAAAGCTGTATTAATTAAAAAGGCTACAGGTAGAAACAGTACACAGATTGAATTAAGGCACAGAAAGATTTAACTTAGGATCACTGAAACACACAACAATTACATGGAATTGTAACTTTTTTTGGCTTTATCGTAAAGCATTATGGTAGATTTACTATATTGATTTTAAATATGATAATTTAACCATAGTGAAGCCAGTTACTTGGAAAGAATGTGAGGCCGGAGAGAGATTAATCTGGTACAGCCAAGTATGTATGACAGTGTAGTATTATGAAGAGAAGGCCTAATGTCTTCACAAATTTCCTACCAGTCAACAACAAGCACCAGATAACATTAATTCATGATTCTTGATTGTAGTTTACAACATACAGTAAGTTAGAGCTGCTGTAACTGTATCACAGATACCCAGCCAGAGCAAACACTGAGTTCCTACATTCCTTCCGTTTTCCCTATTTATCCCACCATGTAGGGACAACTGCAGAAGCAGCATGAGGAGGCTACTGCAGACCCCTGCAGCAACTGCCTACTCTCAGCTACTGCTGATCTCAAGCTCTCTTTAACACAGTACTGCTTTAGGGCTTCTGCACTAAGGGGGAGAAGCAAAAAAGAGTGAATGCTGAAGAACTTTGTTCCTACATGTTAGCAACGGACATTCCAGGGTTTCCTCTGCTCCTCCATGCAGCTTTCATGCTGAGGAAAAGTAACTCAAGACAGGCTTAGCCTTTTCAATAAGATCAAATTGCTTAGGAGCAAAAAATAGAGTATGACTTCAGTACAAATCCCTTGAAAAGCAGGTGGGCAGCCCCCCACCCAAACCTGAGGAAGCACAATGCTGATATTGGTAGTGCTGCAAGACAACACTGGTAAACACAGAAACAGTCATTTAACATGCAAAGCAGCACAGGACACCTCTTGCATATTAAGTGTGACGTTCACTAATCGCTATTGTATAGATCAAACACAACTGGCAGGATTGGTTATGCTCGCTAGTTTTAAATGGTAAAAGCTATACGGTCTCTAAGAAGAGTCTGACATCAAAATCACTTTTTGATCCCATGTTTCCTATTCAGACAGCTGTTCCACAGTTCTTATGAACCTATCTGAGATTACTATAATCACTGCTATAGTGGACACTGGCAGGGAGGGGGTGGAGTGACAGTAGAATTCTCCACCACGTCAAACTCTCAGGACACAGGTGTGACTCCTCCCTTGGAGAGAGAGATTAGGTATTTCTGGAATTCACTCTGTTTTTTCCAGCTAAAGCTCCTTCTAGGGTCACCAGAACAGTTCTTCCAGTTAAGCAAAAAAATATTTCCCAAAGGAAGCTGGAAGTGGCCATAACGATGTCCCAAGCTGTGGCATACAGGCCACACTGGGTGATGATACCCAGTTCGTATTTTGAAATGGATGCCTGATTTGACAGAAAGGGGCGGTACAGCTACAGAAGGATGACTTGCCAAGTCCACTTCCTGTTCTCTCATTCATTTAGCGAATTCCTTTAATTCCTGCCTCAAACTGCACGTTCAGAGACTGCTGTCCTCTCACTCCATTTACAACCCTCCCTCACCACCAGGTCACAAGGAAACACACAAACCAGTTGGTCTGTGCTCCATCCATTAGCCATGGATCTTTTCCCAATGCTGGCATTATCGATTTCACAGGATATTAAAAACAGAAACATGTCATTTCGGGGGAGCATTTTTTAATATTGTTATGTTTGGAAGGAGGGAAAGTGGCTGTGCAGCTCCCAAGTCCAAATGGTTTCTTGCACCTCATCTCCCCAATTTCCTCACAGCTACACAAAAAGAGGTTTCCAGGAACCTTCGCGATCCAGAGGCTGATGGTCGTTTGGGTAAGAGGGAGAAACCACAATCCGCCTGCAAGATTGCGGCGTCCACCCAAGGCTGAGGCGGGGGAGCGCCCGCGGTGCCCGGGGCGAGCAGCGCGGCTCCGGCGCGGCGCCGCCCCCGCCCCGGGAGCGGGAGGTCCCTCAGGCGACGAGTGACTCTGCACAAATCGCGGCCGCTCCGCACGCCGCGGGGACGCAGCTCCGGGGATGGAAGGATGGATGAACAGAAGTGGCAGCCCGGAGTCCGCACTGGGGGCGGGCTCGGCCCCGCGCGCCTTCCCGCGGCGCCCAGCGGGACGGCGGCCGCGCTCCGGAGGGAAGGAAGGAGGGGACGGAGTAGGTCCCCCTGCGGCCTGGCCCCCTCTCCCCGCCCTCAGCGATCCCCCGGCCCACCTAGGCCGCGGCCCCCCCTCTCCTAGAGACGGGGTGAGCCAGAAGAAGGGGACCCCGACCCCGCGCCTTCTCCGCTGCCCCCCTGCGCTCACCTGGAAGTGCTCCTGGAAGCGAATGGGCAGTATCTGGGCCATGGCTGGGGGCGAGCTCCCCGGGGCAGGGTCGCGGGGCAGGGGCGGGCAGTGAAGCGGGGCGGCCGCCGGTGCTCCCCTCACGGCGGCGGGAGCGGCGCAGGCGCGGAGCCCTCGCTGGGATGGCGCCCAGCGCGCCCGCCGCCCTCCTCGGCCTCAGCGCGGGGCCGCTCACTCGCCGGGATCACTCCGCACTTCACCAGCCTGCCAGGGTCTCCTCAAATAGTCCCTCCCCTCCGCTTTTCTTCCTCCGCCCATCGCCGTCGCCTCTCGCCCGCCCTCACCCTCCCGCCTTCCTCTGCCCCGCTATCCCTCACTCCCGCTGGGGGCACGGGCTGGGGACGGGGCTCCGAGGAGCGGGTGGTCCCCGCCGCGGCTACGGCCAGCGGAGAGGGGCGGGAGGGGTTGTCAGAGTGCACGTATCCTTCCGCTGCTGCCACACACGCTCACGTGACCCAGCCCCCTGCCCGGCTCCCTCCGGCGCTGCCCCCGGCTCGCCATCACCCCGAGGCTCCTCCTGACCCACCCGATGATCCCCGACCCCCGGGGCTGCCCCCTGACCCACCCGATCCCCCGGGGCTCCTCCCCATCCACCCTCACACCGGCCCCGGGGGTCTCTCCCGGCCCGCCCTCACACCGACCCCCAGCGCTGTCCCCGGCCCTCCCTCACACAGACCCTCGGGACTTCTCCCTTCCCTTCCCCACAGCTGCGCGGCGATGCCGGGGCGTTGCTCCCCTCAGCGCCGCGGGACTCCCGCCGGAGGTGAGGAGTGAGACGGGGAACACCCAGGAGCTGCTTGGTGAGCACTGGAAGCCAGGAACCGCCTGCCTGGCACCTGCCGTCGTGGATGGCTGTGCCAAAGTGCGACCCTTATCCTTCTGTTCCTTCTTCTCGGCAGCCCCAGAACCCCAAAGACATTGGGGTCTGGCTGGGTCAGATGGCTGCCCTTGTCCCAACTCCCGCCGACTTACCCTAACATCACGTGGGCTTTGCTCCCTGCAGTCGTGCCCGAAGGTAGTTGAGGATGCTTATGACCAGCTATGAAAACCATCCAATTGTTCTCCCCTGTTCGATTTCTAAACAGAAATCACGCTCCTTCCCCAGGAGTTGACATTGTGGGTTGAAAGCTATTCAGTAATCAAGAAGTGAAGGGTCCAGCATGCAAGAGATGCATCAACACCTTTTACTTTGTACTCTCACTCCTAGTCTGCCCATGAGCATTAGATGAGGGAGCTGAAGTTATTGTCAGTGCTATTATACTTCTCCTAAATTACAGTAATCCTTTGAGGTAGAAATGGCTGCAGTGGTGCTAGCTCCCGCAGTTTTATCAAGAGCATTGTGTTGTTCACGTTTTCCCAGAGAGCTCAGCCCCGGGAAACACAAGATTATAGCAGAATCTCTAATACAAAGATGAACAAGGGACCCTCAAAGACTCAAAACCAGAAGGCAGATTAAAACAATCTCATATACATTACAATTAAAAACCTCATTATTTTCACTTAACCTCATTCATTTTTAATACATGGAGTTGGGAATTACCGAAACTAGGTTAAGTTTCCAAACGAATCATAGTCATCGCTTGCTGAGATACCTGGGTTCCTACTGGCACACACGGTCACAGCTGCAGCCACGGGGATCCCTCGGTGAAGAATGGTCTACAGTGGAGTGAGGAAACACTGAATAGCCCACTGAACAGGTTGCTGGGAACCGGAATGAGATGCTGCTAAAGCCCCATCCCTGCAGAAACCTGGGGTCTGTAGCTCTCCCCAGAGGACTTGGGACTGGGGTCACACACCAAGGTCTGGTCTTTCAAAAGAATGGAGGAAAACTGGAGGTAAAGTGGAGACAGCTTTTCTCTGTGTGGTCCAAAGGAGTTTGAGTAGCATCTGCTCTGTAAGTTTGTTAGTTGCAGTTTAATTTTGGTGGGTTATGAGTTTCTAAATGAGGGCAAGTCAGCAGTGCTGCAGAGACAGACTACCAGTGGGACATCAGGATGTCTCTGTCACCAGCCCATTGGTATAGTGAGCTTGTTCTGTCAACTTCCCCCCTCACATTCAGTTTATGGATGCTAATTAAATACATCCAGAACTCATATTTTTGATAATTTATATCTATTTCTTAAAAAAAAAAAAAGCCACATACTTTCATCACTTATTGTACAAATTAAGTAGTACCTCTTAAGTAGTGTACGTAGTTATAAGATATATATTTTCTATCATTAATATTTTAAAGAAATTTGTGACAGCAACAGATTTGTCTTTGAGATATTTTTATTACTAAGAATTACAAATGCACAAAAGTCACTGTGTACTGTGTGCAATCTTAGTAGTCTGGCACTAAGCTGCTGATATGAACTAGAAAGATCACTGGCTAAGGAAACCGAGGCTCTTTTAAAGTATAATTAAAATTAAAAGTCTGTTATATTTCTTTACTCCAATTTTAATGATATAGTCCTTCATGCCCACTCCCAGCTGGCCAAATCCTAATTACAACATCCCATAATTTCTGTAGTAAAAAAAGTACCTCACTTTATGTAAAAGTGCTTTGCCACACTCCTGTCTGCTGATGTCTTTCTCATTTTCACCTTCTTTGCACTACTCTGTGTTTAAATATCTGTGCTTTATAAGACCTGGCTTTGCTGAGCCCAAGGGTTGGATTCTTTGCAAGTGTGATTGGCTCTGAAAAGTGAGCTGAAAGTGTTGGATCAAAAAACCAGGAAAAGTATTTTGCCTCTTTTCTCCATGCTGCAGCCTGCTGAGCTTCCTCAGCTGAAGAAACTGACCTCTGTACTGTCAGCTGTGTGCATTGATGTTTTAACTGACTCTTTTAACCTTGTTTTCTATATTTAGTTTGGGGTCTCTCAATGAAAAGGCACTACTGGCCTTATTTAGGGTATATTTCCTACAGTCTATAGTCTGTTGAAAGGGAATGTAAAAGGTCTCTAATGGTTTGCTGTGTTAGTGCCCCTGTAATTAGCTACTGCTACTCCCCTGCTCCTTTATACAAGGCAGAGCCACAGCACTCAGCAGCTGGGAAGGGTGTAATCCCTAGCAATCCTTTAACAATGCAAATGGAAAAGCTCCTGGTAAATGTTTCTCTGTTTTTTTCAGAAGTTGCTCTCATCCAAATATTTGGGTTTCTGGCTTATCCTATGGATGGCAGCCTGCTGCTCTTTTTCCAATGTTTGAGAAGAGCCACATTTTTGTCTTGGAGGGGCTGTTATTTACATGGAAAAATGTTGTATGTATGTTCCCAGTCTTCTTCCTGCAGAATCAGCCAAGGAAGTCTCACTGAAAAGCCAACGTGCATTTCTCTTAAATGTTTCTCTCAGGTTCTTGCCCAACAACATCCTTTCAAATGACCGGTTAACTACACAAGTGTTCAATTTCCAAATGTTTGGCCACTTTCCTGTTTTGATACAAGAAGGTAAGAAGGTCACTGGCACATCTTCTGGTCTTTATGAGAAAGAATCCACTCCAGGAGACCTGCTTGAGTGGGAACACCCAAACACTTGGAGTGTTCCTCAAAGCGCAGCTCCAAGAAACAAGGAGTCTGTGGGTTGGACTTGCACGTCCTTGTGCATGAACACTGCAAACTGCTGGAGAGCTGCTGCTCGTGGCAAAACACTGAACGCAGGATGTTGATCCACATCTGTTCTCAGCTGAATGCCGCCTGGCACTGTCACAGCATCAATGTTTTGCCTAACAGATAAATGCAAACCTTAGGAATGCTGGATCAGCAGTCGCAGCACAAAGATGTTTTGGTGCAGCAATTGACAGAGTGTCACAACAACTCCTAAAGTTCTGATTTGGTCTCTCGTGGAGAAAATTTGCACTTCATGCATCTCAAAGCCCTCACTGACTGCTCTGTTTGCTTCAGAATCCAGTTTGAAACTGTACTCCTTGTTTTTCAAACCACACCCTCGCTCCCTGGACTTCTTTCCAGCTTGTCTCCTGGAGACGGCAGAGTCTGCCCCTTTCCTTCCCTCTGTCTCTTCTCCCTCCTTCCGACAAACTCCTTGCTGCCGAGTCAAGCACTGTCTTCTATCATTGTCTCCCATCCAGAACTGACTCCTTGTACATGTCCCACAGTCCTTATTTTACTGCAAGTCATTTTACTGCAAAGTTCCATTCAAATAATGCTCTTTTCGCCTGGAATTCAATTATCCTTTTCCATCTGTTCTTACTGAATGCATAACTCTGGGTCATGCAAAGCACTCTGAGGCTCTGGATGAGTTTCTTCTGTGGTATTTGTAAGTCATTGCGCAAGCTCCTGAGAGCAGGCTGGTAAAAATTGTAATGTTTTTGAAGAAGTTATTTGAAATGTAAAGATTATGCTGCAAAGTTGTTTAATATGTAATTGTTTAATGTCTAATTCATTCTTTGACCGGAGAATGCTGTTGTACATGCTTAGCATTTCAAGACAGTCCTGTTATGGTGAATTTTACTCCTGACATGTTCTTGAAAAAGGTCACTTTATGGATTTAGTTCAGTACGTGAAGCCCCATCCTGTATTCCCTGCACATGAAAGCTCTGCTGGAGATTATCATCTCCATCTCTCTATCATCTCCATCAGCACTTTCTGATAGCATTTAATGTCAAAGTGAACAGGAGCATCTAGAGGCAGTAGCAATGCAGGCTGGAGGTCTTTAGGTTCTCCACAGAGAATGCCATGGTGATACACGATTTACCTGCAATGTGCAAACAATATGCTTGTCTTGCCTCCCAGGAGCATTTCCATTCCTGTCCGTGAGCAGGACGCCAAACATCGATGCTCTCTGTGAGTTGTTTGCTCTCCCCTGGACACTGGTGTTCTTCAGGCTTTGCGACACAGGTGCTGAATTCCTTGCATGGCAGTTTCTTAGCTGGAATTGCAACTCCTCCAGCCCAGCCTTGTAAAAACAGGGGCATTTCATTATGTAGTGGTCAGTGACGCAAAGCCGGGTAAAGGGCAGGGGACTCAACGTCTGTCTTCAAAATCCTGACAGATGCATCAGGGCTGCATCCTACACCAACCATTTTAGAAGCTGAATTTCTCCAGTGTTTTCTCTGGCAGCTCATTCATCAAGCGGGTAGAGAGTGAATGTGTTCTTTGAAAATATGAGCAATGGTAAGATGAGGTAGCCCACATAAATCCAGTGTGCATCTCTTGCTAATTTCACTAAGTTTGGAACAACAGAAACCTAACAGAAAGCTATGTTTATATATAGACCAAGTAAAATTTTAGCCTAAAGGACATGATCCTTAATTACCATTTAAGAGCAGAACTAGTCAGTGTGTGTCGTGAGCCTTAGACTCCAACAACTGTGCAAAAACAGGGAATGAGAAAGGGCTGGAAAG
The DNA here is from genome assembly GCF_015227805.2 of Hirundo rustica. NCBI lineage: Eukaryota > Metazoa > Chordata > Aves > Passeriformes > Hirundinidae > Hirundo > Hirundo rustica. The sequence continues at coordinate 8,480,250 of NC_053466.1, read as the reverse complement.
GACCTGGAGGGGTCTGCTGGTTATCACAAGTGTCCTACAGCAAGGCCAATGTTGTCCAGTTGCAGATTAATAGGGTGATTTGAGAAATGCTGAAGATATTGACTGTTAGGGCCTTTTAGCTATTTCCTTTGAAATAGACCCTTGAGAGGGAAAACCTGTGTTCATTTTCTTAACATTATTCTATTATCCAGGAAAGAGAATGAAGCCAAGAAAAGCAGAAACCGAGTTACATATTAAAATATACTGGTAAACCACATGGATGGTAAACAGACTTTTTATTTTCTAAAGGGTATTCACAATATATTTCCCCTTCTCCTACTCCTGGAAAGAAGTAGTCTCTAAATTCATCATCTATGAATTTCCCCCATCCTCAGAAGGAAGCAAGTCTTTATGAGTGTGCTTTCACTATGTTTGCCTGTTTTCTTTTTCCCACCACAGTCAATTTTGAGACCATTGGCCAAATTCATCCATATGTGATGGAGAGGAATAAGCTCAAAGATACTGGATTCCAGCAAGTTTTGTGAAAACAGGCAGCCAGAATGGAGAGACTTTTATTTAGAAGGAGTGGCTGAAGTGGGAGTTCAGCCTTTATGAGCAAATCTACGAAGCAGTCAGTGCAAATCATGAAAAAAATAAAAATCTCTGACCAAGGTCAGTACCTTTGTGAATTAGCTTTATTGTTCACGAAATAGTTTTGTTCCCTTTCCCTATGCCCAAATTCCTGCTTTTGTATGAATCTGTACCTTTATCTGCATTAGCTTTAAATATAGGTTCAGAAATCCTCTTCCAAAAACACCATTATTTTCTGAACTGTGTTCTCCTCTTCAAAAACAGGTTTTGTTAGACCATGTAATACTGTTTTATGTAACACAAAGGCCCTGGGTTTTTTTCTATCAGCTTGTAGGACTTCAGGACGCTGAAGATAAAAGTCACTCTGAATTTCTTTTTCATTCCTGGCTTGCTCTGTCTGGAGTTGCTCGTGGAACAGGTTTTAGTGGACATTCTCTGCATTTCTTGCTTCTTAATGACATACACAACCTGAATGTAACAGACTGGCTTTTCTGGAACTTCAGTCTTAACTAGAATATTCAATATACAAACACAACACAACGATTTTTCCCGGAGAGGTCCGACACATCCATGACACATTTACTACTTTTTAGATTACTGACAACAAGCAAGATGGCTGAGCTGGAATAAAATATAGGCAAGCATAGGTTTACAAGCTGAAAGTCCTCATAATGAAATGCCCACCTAAAGAAAATTCCTATGATTGCTCAGTGCCCACTAGGCAGAAGCTGTACATAAGCACTTTGCAGCCCTGTCACTGGAATAAATGTAGATGACACAAAATGAAGACAGCCCTGCCCCTTTATGTCAGAGCTTTCAGTGTAACTGATGCTACTTGTGTGAGGGGTGTTGAAAAAAGGGAGAAAACCTGTGCAGAGCCCTTAACAAGCACCAGAGGGAATTTACAATGCTGTCTTTTTGGGGTATAATTAATCTTTTTAGAATGATCTTTCTGAATTTAAAGAGTATTTGGTACTTTCTACTCTTTTAAAGGCCTGAGGAATGCCCTGAAACATAAAAAATTACATCACATTTTTGGCAAACTGTGCTGTTCCAGATATGTAGTGTATCTTAAGCAAACACAAAAAATAAAAGGGGAAGCATACAAAGTGCTAGCTAAACCATTTATTTAGCATTTTGTTGTCATGTTTCTTTGCAGGTTTTTGGTCCTTATCATGGAAAAATGTGATCTAATAAAGTACTAGTTTCAAAAAGAATATATGAAGGTTGTTATGGAGTAGCTTTTAGTTGCCTCCTCCTTTCTGCACCAAGCCTTACTGCATCCAGGAAGCAAAGGGATGATTTCTACCCCCAGTGCCAGAATTTTCCCTCTTTCATCTTAGCTCTCCACAAGTCATTTGCTCCAACTCAACCAGAGTCTAGTGCTTAAAATTCTGGATGGAGTGAGGCTCAAGCTACAGCACACCAAAAGTGAGTCATCTTTGTGTGTTTCTACCCATTTCATGAAGACTGAAACATGTTAATAATAAGCAGCTCTTCTTTTGTTTCTTTGATCATGCTGGAAGAGGCAAACTAAAGAATTGAAAGAAACAAGTTTAGTGTTAAGAAATAAGCACTTTCATGGGCCCCAAAGTTCTTTAAATATGTGCATATTTCTCTCCTAGCTCAGAATGTGACTGAGACAGCACATGATGTGTTGCCTGATGCAAGAACTATGTTCAGTTAATGCATATTGCCAAGTTTGTGTCTGCAAACAGGAGATTTGCTATATCTGGGCTGTGACTGGTCATACTCCTTCAGGAAGGCAGCAAAATAGCAGAATAAATGGTAGAATACAAGGAACTCTTGAGCTTTTTGATCAATTATTCCAAAACAAGGGTAGTCAAATCTAGGCCATAGGATTAAAATGCAGCCTGAATCCACTCTCATTTGTGATATAAACATTTTGGAATGGCCTGTACTTTCCCAATCCACCCACTCATGTCAAAAAATGATGTTGTTGGATTTGCTGGTGATGCCAAGGCCATGGAAAGCTCTGGGCACGGTCTCTGGTTAGGCAGGGCTTCCTGATGCATTCACTGGGGTGTTACCTCCTCAGCTGCTGGGTTACAAAACAGCAAGGCAGCATCTATTACACTGCTGATCTCAGATATCACTTCCTCTGTCATCTCCATTCATAGTTACATATGACATGCAGAATTATTTTCAGCTCTACTTGGCTTGCATGTTAATCCAATTTTGCAGCTCCCCGCTGGACTCTAGATACAACAGCAGGAAGAAGCCACCTTTTGTCCCTTTGGGCCAGGAGGACATGCCAAACATCAACATGGATGTGTTCCTGAAGACCCAACTGCTTTCCGTAAGTCTGCTCACAGACTTCATAATCCATCTGTTTTCTGTAAAATGCAGTTATTTACAGCAAAGTTCACTTCACAGTACAGTAGCTGCTGTTTATGTTGCTATTTCTGGTGAGGCTCAATATTGTCTATTTTTCATTATATCTCAATGCTGCCTTTAATTGCCTCTTTCTAGCAGATTTACGTATTATCCCTCCCGGCTGTTCACACACAGACTTCCCCTTACCTGGCAATCTTCCAGTCATTCCGTACTACAGAGGTACTAAAACAGCAGACCAGTTGATGAGAGTTAAAACTACATTATGTTGTACTGCATGGCCTACAGATGACTGAACAACTGGACAACAGAGCATTCGAGGCTCATCAGAAGTTCTCTTCCTTCTCTTGACTGTTCAATTTACACTTTTGGGCAGGTACCAAAAAAGGTTGTAGAAGCTTAACAAATGTATCTTGAAATGTTATCTAATGCCTTTATTTATCACTACTCCAGGGAAGAGCATGTTGGAGTTAATGATTCTCTCAAATTACAAATGAAAATTGTTCTCACAGGAATCAGCTTCATAATCCTGACACTTGAGACACGTGGGGAAGCAGAGACATTCCCTGGAGATCCACTGGGGTCATTAACACAGCCAGGCTGACTCTGCAGTCCATCTACATGTGGCCAACTACAAAGATAGAAGGGAGCTTAATGGTTCTAATGTGGTGCTCAACATAAATACACACCTATTTCCTAACTAAGCATATTCCTAACTTAAGGCTCCAGTGTCTTCCTTTTAATGCACCCAGACCCCACTGCTCTGTCATTGCCAGTAGCTGCCGGTGTCCAGTAACACGTGGAAACCAGCAATGTGGGGCTGTGTCCCGCAGAAATGCTGCTTGGGTTGTGCTCTTCATCCCACCTCACTTGGGCACAGGTGAAGCCCTCGGGCTCCTGGCAGGCTGCCACTGTAAACCCAGCATGGCTGGCGTGAGGGGAGAGTAAGGCCTCAATATCGCATTTCAAACACTGATTAGTAAAGCAGGTGATTGAAAAAAAGGTGTTTGTTTAGCTTATGGAGATTGTAGAAAAGAAAACAGCTCCAGAATTCCAAAGCTGAAGTGCTACAGCAGTTGGGCACATCAGATTCCTCTGAATAAGCTTCCCTCCCTCCACCTTTGGCTGAAAGGACGAAGGTCTTTCTCAGACAAGCACTTGACAAGCAGTTGAAATCCAGCTCAACAGAAAGCCATTCAAAAGGGTCAAGAAGCAAGGATTCATGCAGTAAAATAAATACCTGGAGATGGAAAAATCTTTCTCAGTTTTTCCTCCCACATGTTTTGGAATTATTGTGCCAGGAAATTATTAAATCACACAAGTTTCAGTAATGAATGTATTGCTTGGATGGCATGGGAAGTTGCTGAGGGATACAACTAAGGAAAATAACTTTCCAAAGTCAGTGATGAAAGATCAGATAGATGAGCAACTTATATGGACTTCTGAAAATAGTACTGGTATGGGAGCATATTCTTCAAATTAATACAAGTGAGCATTTAGAGGAGGTATGTGCATGAAAAGCAGAGGGATCTTTGTTCAGTATTTTCTGCTGTCATTCAGCACAAAGGTTCCCAGTGATATTTTGATTTAACTGGGAAGACTCTGACACCTAATTAGGAAAGGGACAAATCAGAGCTGCAAAAGCACTTCTGTATCTAGAAGTATTTTTAAGTCTTGAAGGCCATTTTTAAGTCTTGAGAACAAGGCTACATTTGCAGTGCCACAAATGCCAGTTCAGGGCATGCCAGAGCTGTTCTGTGTCTCAGTAAGGTTGGTGCCTTCAATAAGACGCCCATCACGAGTTTGTTTTCTCACCTGCACTCTGCAATCCAGTTTGAGGTCATTCAACAAAAATTAACCCATCACTGAAATACTGCAACTATGTCATTTAGGAAAAAACCCTTTCTCTCCATATGGTGATAGAGTATGTACTGATGAATATTTTCTGCCTGTCTCAGTCACACCTGCACAGGGAGCACGTGGAGAAGAGGTGGGAGGTGGCAGTGGCAGTTTGGCTGCAGCAAAGTGGGTTCTGCATTGTCACTGACCGTGCATTCTGAGCATGTGGAGAGGATCCCAAAGGCACCCACAAATTCTGCTAGCTCCTATCCATACTGTATGACTTGAGAAAACAAAGGGTTGAAATGCCTGACTAGCCATAAACAGCTATGTGAGAAATACTCTTAAGACTCTGAAACTGATTCTCATGCTAGCAGAGCCAGCAAACTATTAATATTCCTAGCAGAGATCCAGAATCCACTGCACTGCCCCCTTCTCTATCATCTCCTACTGTGCTCTTTGTACTATTTTGATTTTTCTATATGCAACAATTCACTGCAGAGATGGAAGTACTCTCAATTCCTATTTGTTGAAGAACTCTCAGCAAAAAAGCAACAAACCAAAGTCATCTAATTTAAAAAAAAAAAATCTGCCAGTCTACTAGCTTTCCCTTTTTCAGATATTTTGTAATAAATAGCCCTTCTGAATCACTGATTTACAGTATCGAATAAAAATTAAACTCCACTGCAAAAATATTCAGAATCCAAGTTCGTCCCTTCACATACAAGGAAGAACCTACCTGAAGGTCAAGACACAAATACCACAAGAAGGTTTTCAAAAAGGTTTGTATCTTTTTTTGCCTTGTTCCTGTTTCACCTGCCCCCTGTTCATGCATAAATCCAGTTATTGATATTCCTATTAATACCCAGCATTATGGCAAGGTTACTTTTTAAGCAACATCTGGAATTATTTTATCATCACAAATAAATTCTTTTGCAAAAATAAATGCTGGTTTACATTCCTCTCTCAGGATCTAAGAGAACCTACTCAAGAATAACACAGAAATGTCATACCCTCTTTTATTCTCAGAAAACAAAACCCACCAGCTGCAAACTTATGTCCATGCTGGTACAAACTTAATAGAGTAGATCCTGTGTTTTAACAGGTATAATGGGGGAAGAGTATCAATGAAGTTGTAATTAAAAAAACAAAACAAAACAAACAAACAAAAAATAAAAGGGAAATAAATGCAACAACTCTTCATTAATAATAAGCACCTTTTATTGACTGTCTTACTATTCAACACTCATTCCATTCAATCTCTTAAACTGCTGAGCTACAGTCCAGTTTAGCATTTAAATAAAAGATAATGCAATTTGACTTGTACAAAAAGTGTTATACCTGCGTGGCACAGAATTAAAGTTCTATTTTAAAAAGCCATCGACACAAATAATCACTAGCTGTGGTTTGAAAATTAAGTCCTATGTATGTCAAAGTAAAAATTGACACATATCCTCCATATGATGTTATGCTTGTAAAAATGCCTACAAAAATGTTTGTTCAGAAGGCAGACTGGTTGGAAAGTATTTTCTATTTCACCATTTAGCAAATGACATCACTTCACAAAACTACTAGGCAGCAAAATATTTCAGGTGAATTTCACACATTAAAAGAACCCCTGACACCACAGTGTCCCAACGATTTCAGCAGGGCCACTACAGCTCAGCACAGCATTAAAAAAAAAAAAAAAAAAATCTGTGTAGTACAGGCTAAAATTCAGCTACATATCATTTGTTACAAGATTTAATTCAATGCTCAGGAAATTTAAAAATCAAATACACCTTAGGAGTCTAGTCATCAGATACTGGTTATTCTCACTCTTTTTCCTTGCTGCTTTTAGAATTTTATGTCTGTGTTATGAAGGGTATGTGCTACTTCCCAGCGTTTAAGATCTCTTCAAAAATGATTAGCAAACTTTTTGAGAAACTGGCAAATTGCCTTTTATAAAGAATACTTAAAATGTTGTTTTTGCCATCTTCTTCTGACCTTATTAAACTTCTACCCAAGGAAATAAAATTAACCAGAGCTGTTTTGCTGCAAGAACACCAGCTTATATGCCAACACAAATATGCAGGCAAAACAATTTATTTTATAAAAAATTAGCACGTGAGTGCAAATTAAACTTCTTCTGAAAGTCCTGGACTCTACACAATTAAAAATTTTCAACAGTATTCGAGAAGAAATAAAACTCCATCTCAGGAAACAGTAAGAAAACCAACTGAAGTAAATCCTTCATTATACATGCAAAATAGCATTTCCTGGAAAAGCAAAAATCATGTGTGTTTTTTTTTTTTTCTTTAAACTTCCTTTTCCTGTAGGACGGAAAGTTATTCCAGGAGATAAAGAACATCATCACTATTATAAAATAGTGGTGTCTCCTCATGTCAGTTAGACTTAAGTTTGTTATCAGCAAAAATCAATATGAAAGCAGAGACAAGCAATTCAGTTTGGTGCAGAAATTCTTTTACATCCAGGCACCATCTTTTTCCCCCTGCAAAAGAAACCCAGTGTGGGAAATGATCCTTTAAAACAAGGCCATTAAAACCAAACAAAAATAACAAATAAAGCAAGCAAACCTAAGCAAAGGCAGGTAGACATTACTGAGGCAGTGAATGGGATTGTAGAAGCCACGAGGAGTGAGACATATCTAAGATTCCACATGGCTGAGATCCTGGGTTCCTACTCTGCTTGGATCAGGGCGTTCTCAAACCAAAAATAGGGATTTGTTTTTTATTCCCAAAGCAGAAATAGGGATTTATTTTTTATTCCCCTTCTCTGCCTGTGTTTTTAAAGGCATCAAAAATATCCAGGATGCATGGAATATTTCATAAGGCCAATACAACTAAATGTTTGCTCAAAAGCTTGAGTTAATTTTGTGAAATAATTTAGACTAAAAATGGAATAGCTTACATCAGAAAGGCAGCACACTTCACCCTAAAATCAAAATTTTTTGCTGCTTGGATTCAAGCTCCAGAATTCTTACTACACCTAATATAACCAGATCCTCCAGTGACATTTTTCCTCCATGTGCCATAACTTAGTCAAGAAAGTCTCAGTATCCATCCTTGTTATCAGTCTTACTTTAGCAAACACTGAGTTGTGACACAGTTGCTGACAGGTGAAGGCAGATTTCACACTAAAAGCAGTGTTATTAAACCAAACAGAAACGAAACCAGGTATAATCAAAATTGTCATCTTCCTTCCCTGAGGTATTTAACGAATCAATACTAACAACTGTATAATTTACTAAATAAATGTATCAACTTCCTTGAGACATCAAATCATAGAATTAATAAATATTCTAACAGAGTAAGATAATTAATCATGGTATAAACACAAATAGTAAAATAATATATTAATATTAATAGGCTATTTATAATTCTTAATGTGCATAAATGATACAAACTGAGAAATTAAAAAGCAATTAAAGGTTGCTCAATTGCTCTTGAAGTTTTATGTCCCTCCAAAGGAGATTTTTTTTGAGGGGGACTGAAATCAATGCAATCAGTAACAAAGGAAACGGAGGCTCACCTTAAATCTAATTCACAACTCAACCCTGCCAGTATGCCAGAAATAGTAGGTTTTTCATAACACTATGTCCAGTAAGTGTAACTTTTTTAGTGATTTCTTTTTCTACAAGCAAACTTTCCGGAGACACGGTAAAATAAGAAAGGCTCAGTTTCTCTTATCTCCTTAACAACTGGATGCACCTTGTGGCAAGTGAGCTCAAGGTAACAAATCCCTTGGAAAAGGAACGAGGGAGGTGTGAATGTGACAGTGGTGAAGGGGACAAGCTTGATAGCCCAGAACACCAAAGTCTTTCTTTAATTCATAAGGCAATGTGGCATTAGTTCAAAAAAGTAACAATCTCTTCCTAGCCATACACTGTCACTTGTGATGTTCTAACACTGACACAGGTCCCTTGGCCTCTCCAAGCAGGAGTCCCTTGCTTGTTTTCAAGACAGACAGCAAGTTCTCGCTGTCATGTCCTCAGGCTGGAGCAGAATTGTGATTATTTTGTTCTACAGTGACCCTTACAAAAGAACAAAACATAGTGAAAGGCCCAAGTTCTACCTGGAAGACTCAAAAATGGTTTTTGGCTTTTCTTCATTTGCAGGAACTATTCATACCTGCTAAGCCAATGCAGATGCATGTGAACCATAGTGGAGTTTCTTAACAGTCACATTACTTAGCAAAGCACAGCATTTGCTCCATCTGTAATTAATGCTAAAGAACAATCTTCTACAATCTGTGCACTATCAGAGCAACTCTCCATTTCTAAAATGGAAGCTGTTTTTTCAAATAACCACCTAAATGAATAAGCTGAGAAAGAGCAGAAAATTAAAAACAGATGGTGACCATTCCTGCAAAAGAATCTTTAAGAGCACATACATTTAAGTTCTGATTTTGTTACCCAAACTTTTTGGGTCACTGTCAATGAACATTTCTTGCAGACCATAAGATACCCTTAGAGATCTTAACTGACAAGAGTATAAAGGCAAGAGTATTTAGTTACCCAAACATAAAAACCACAATTTGTGGATGCACCATTTGGGCAAATTCATTTTATGAAAGGGAACATACACAGGATATTACCATTACTGCATGACACCCCTGATATTTTACAACTTCCACAGAACTGTTCATTCCTTAAACCCCAGAAATGCCACAGAACAGTCACTTAATATTTTTACAGCTGGAAATCAGCATTTTTTCCTGAATCTAACATATCTGTAGGTAAACAGAATTAGCAACATTTGTTCTGAACAAAGCAGCACATTCTGTTCCCCCTACCCCCTCCCCAAAACAGAGGCAAAAATGCAGTTCCTTTTCTCATCACAGGCCAAGGACACTGCAGCTTTGTGGAGCGCAAATTCCTCCACGCACATGACACAACTGAGCAGGGCATCCTGACCCAATGCTGAGAGATTTTACTCCACATGCACTTTTCCTGTGTAGACTAAGAGGAAATGTAAAGTATTGTGCTGACTTAAGACCACATAATTTTAATGACAACAAAATCAGTAACATAGAAGAAAAAAAAAAAAAAGAAACAGATACCGCCCAAGATTTTCTTTAAGGGATTGGTTGAGATGAGGCATTCAGGATGAACTGACACTGAACAAAAGAAATTCTAAAAATCCTTTAAAGTTGTCGGACTTTCCTATCAGTGTTTTTAATGTTGACATCCAGTGTCTCTACTTTCTTTGTGAGCCGATCCAACATATCATCCTGCTCTTCTATTTCAGTCTGCAGGCCAAGAGCAAGGCTTTTCAGGCGACTCAGCCCAGAAGACATCTCATCTGTCAGGGTAGAGGGACCAGAAGGAATCAGTGCTAGAACACATATTATCTAAATGGACACTATCAGGATCCTTCTCCAAAACCCTGGCTTAGAAAATGCTAGATACAATTCCTCAAGTTGGAGTGTTCCTCTGAAACAGAGGAAGCACTGGTATGTTCATAGCTGTATTTTCCTACCAGAAATGGTCACTTCCTCTTTTTTTACATTTGGTGTTAAGTAAATGCTTAACACCAAATTGGATCTTTATCAAATAACATACCCTGTAATGTAGTTTTTACCTTTTTTAAAAAACGTATCCCATAGAACATTTGGTACATATTTTCTCTGCTCAGCATACGCAGTGTGCTCACTAGCTCAATTGCTTTTCTTTAAACTTCATGCAGAGAGGATACCAATACACTGATTAAAAACTCCAATTTCTAGATTTCGTAATTGACCAAAACGTGACAATTTCATTGCATGATTGATTGGTATAAATGCTTCTTGAGGTGAGTTTTCCACAGCTTGGGAACAGAACAAATGGGCACTAGGTCTTGTGATTGACCATTTCTCTTTGATTTATTCCTTTCTGATTTTTTTTCCAATCTCTTCTTTCTAGGTCAGCTACACAGTAACACAAACAGGCGCTTTGTCTATATGCTACAGAACAAGGGAAGGCAAACTCAGCTGCACGGTTTTGAGAAGTAATAAAAGAATTGCAGCAAATCCACAAATTAAACATTTAGTGCCTTTCAATTCTTAGCAATTTTTAGCAAAACATGTATTTTAAATGCTGTGCATTGCTTCACATTATTTGGGTCTAAAGTGATGCACCATGTAGATACTTTTGAAATGCAAATACAAGCAAATGATTTTCTAAAATTATCATCAAATTTCGCACGTTAATTAAAAAAAAGCGTTGGCAATATATCACTTAATAATTTTATCTGGTTCAAGAATCAAAAATTCACAACTGTACATCAAACAGCTTCAGTTTCCTCACTCACCTAAGTTGGTATCAATTTTCTGGTGGTAAGCTCGCAGTTGTTGGTTCTTTGGGTAGGCATCCCTTTGCACTGAAGAAACTAAATCTGCTTTGTTGAAATCACTGTCTGTTAAGAGTACAGAACATCACAAACGAAAAAGCACGTGAGAAGAGGTTTTGAAATTTTAGCAAGGCTGTTAAAATTAGCTTAAACACAGCTGCCAGGTAATCGCATAACCAGAGCAGCAGGAGTAGTCCGAGCCCATTGTCTATAGGCCAGCTCTCAAGATGAACACTTCAGCTACAATTATTCTCTTTAGGGCTGCCACTTGTACTTCTAGTAGGGAGTGTGGAGAGAAAAGCAAACGCGAGCCCCCAGCGCCCATCCAGGAGCGGGGATGTGTCCCGGGACCCGCCGGGGCCGCTCTGCCCTCTGCTGGGCACGCGGCGGGCTGGGATGGAATCGCAGTCCCCAAAAGCCTTCATTTCCTTACTCACACATCATCATCATCATCCGTATCCTGCTGCTTTCGCACCGTGCTAAATAACCGAGGCTCACTTGATAAAGAAACAGTTATTGAAGTTAACAGATTGAGAGAAGGAGGAACGAGGCCAAACTCCACGCGCCACCTTCTGAGAATCAAGAAATTACTTCAGTATGAAGGGTTAGAATCCATGTTTGAAATAACACGGACAACGTGTCTGAAAACTATAACAAACAACGGTTAAAAGGAGAACTTCTGAATGTGTAACATTTTGGCAAATTTGGGGAAACTCTGTCTGCACACTGTGTGCATTGTCTACGCAAATATAAGCACTGGGTGCTTTCAGTCTTTAGGGGGTATAACAGCTTCACTATGGATATAAAGAGTTTAATGGAAACAATTCCCTAGATTTCAGAGCACGAGGGCTGGGATACAAATCTCCAGATGTTAGGCAGCAAGGTAAGTCAGCAGCTGGGCATGCTGAAGGGTCTCTGCCTGCATCACTCTGCAAGTTTGCCCCATGTGGATGACAAGCATTCAGTGTAAAATAAAGTTAACAAACCTGAATTATCTAGCTTCCTTAAATTTGGATGGCTTTCCTGGTATTTTGACTCTTGTTCTTTACTAGACATCATTGCTTCTTTTAACCTAGTAAAAGAAATAAATAAAAATAAAGCGTTGCTATTGACCTCAGCATTAAAGAAAAAAGGTAGCTAGACCATCTCAGGAGTTTACAGGAGTTTGAAAAAGCCAATAGATGTTTACTTTCTCATTTTCTTGTGACATTTCAGAGATGCTGTGGGAGACAAGTCCCAAATAAAAAGTTTATGTTACTTACCTGCTGTTAGCGTAATAATCAGGGGCTCCATTCTGCTCTGGCTTGCTCTCTGGAGGTTTGGCTTTGAAGTAGTTTACCAAGCCCCCCCAAACACTCTTGATGCTGTTTATGTGCCTTTGACTCGTTTTCAAGTCCTGATCCATTTTATCCACCATCTGCTCCGTGCGCTTCAGAGCCTCTCCCTGACGGACGAGCTCCTAATGGGCATTGACAGAAAAAAGCAGACTATAAAGCCAAGATAAACTGAGACCTCAAACAATTCACTCTAAAGGTGACACTCCAAAGAAAAATAACAGTGCTCCTTCATCTGTGCAGATTATTTCTGAGGGCAAACAGCTTTCCCCTCACTCCCGCTCCTCCAGGGCATTTCAATCAACAGTTGCTTGTCAGCCTCTGCATTACCCAGCTGTAAAATCCTCATCCCTGTGACGTGTCAGGCTCCTGGCACCTACCACAAACAACATCCAGGAGTTTTCTGTACCAGCCTTTTGTCAAGCTAATATTTGCATCCGTGGCTGACCACCAGATGGGTGATGTGATGGAAATGCACAGGTTTATGGCAGGGGAATGAGCAAGCAGGACAATTTCTAATTATGAATGGCACCTTCATTGGGAAGGGATTCTACTTTCGCCTTACTGGGATGCTTCTGATAATTGAGAAATAGAACAACCAAAGGAAATAAACACAAACAGAATTTCTTCAAACTTCAGGAATATTTTAGTTAATTTTAACAGTGCAATTTAGGAAATTTTATATGTAGAAGTATATTATTTTCTAATTCAGCAGCAGAAGCACTATTCCACGGTAATCCAAAGATTAATGCTGGCAGGAAAGTTGCCTGCAGCTACCACCAGTGCAAAACAAAGGACTTGTGTTCATATTCTTGCTAAACTCTGGGAAATTTTAGTTGAATATTCTTTTCTCCTCCTCTCAATAAGGCACAAACACTCAGACTTCAAGTTTTACCACAGGCCCTATGTCAAGCCTGAACTCTTGATTCCTCACTTGTGATTTCCTTAACAAACAAATCACGAGTCTGAAAATTCAAAGATATACCACCAAGAACCATGTGAACATAAGGACTGGCTGCAGCTTGGGCATGCTCTGGGGTTAATTTAGGCAACCACATCACCCAAGGAACATCCCATTACAGCAGGTGACACAATGGACAAGACCTTTACGAGCCCGAGCACAAAGTGCTGAAACAGAGCCTGAGGAATGAAGGAAATGATTAATCAGGGGGAACCGAAGCACATCACAAACAACTCACAGGGAAGGCCCTTCATCTAAGCAAGGGGACTGCTAAAAACTTTTTAGTCAGCTAAAAATCAGTAAGAATGTTGAAAGCAGCTGAAAGCGCGGCCGAGTGCCAGCCTCAGTACTATTCAGACACAGAGGCTGTAAGCGGGATTTTTCCATCAAAACGTAAACGCCATCAACCAGAAAACACAGAGAGACAGGCTGGCTGGAAAACACCGAGTAAAGAGGGACTTTTCAGGAGACTGTCGGGGTGATAGGGAGAACAAGACTCCCCTCCCGGAGGTGTGAGCGAAGGGGGAGCGCTCAGGCCCTGCGGCCGCTCCGCTCCCGGCCCCGACCCACCTCGGAGGCGGCCACGCCGATGCGCTCGGACTCGTAGAGAAGCGACAGCGAGCGGGTGGTGCTGTCGGCGGTGGCGGCGGAGCGGCGCAGCACCTCCTGCTGCAGGTACCGCTGCCGGTCCGAGCCGCCCGCCCCGCCGGGACCCGCCGGCGCCACATCCTCCTCCTCGTCCTCCGCGAACGGGTTGTAGCTCCTCGGGGGCGCCGACATGGCACCGCCGACCGCGAGAACGTCGGCGGGGAGCCCTCACCCCTCACAGAAGCCCCCAAGCCCCTGTCTCGGGCCGCGGCCGCTCCGCTGCTTCCGCCCACGGCATCGAGGGCCGGGCGGAAGCGCCGGGCGCATCCACCGAACGCCTCCCCCCCGCGGGGCGGGGTGAGCGCGCCGCAGCGCCGCTGGCGGACAGGCGGCTACTGGGCGGGACCACTGCGACGGGGGGGGGGAAGAGAAGTATGCAGAGAGACGGGCGCCGGCAGGGAGGGCGGAGCACCGGGCGGAAGTGAAGCCGCTCCGGGCGCTGCCATCTTTGTGGCGTGATTGGTGCGCCGTGCTCCCGCGGGCGGTGCAGATCTCGCGGGCGGGGCCGAGGCGGGCTGGCCGGCGCCGTTCCCCCCGTAACATGGCGGCCGCGGCGGTGGCGGCGGCAGCGGCGGCCGCGGCTACAGCGGCCACGGCGGCGGCGGCCGGGACGGCGGCCGCCACGGCCGGGACCGCCGCGGCTCCCTCCGCGGGCTCTGCGGGGCGGGGGAGCAGCGCGGCCACCGCGCGCGGCTTCTACTTCAACACGGTGCTGTCGCTGGCGCGGTCGCTGGCGGTGCAGAACCCGGCGCCGCTGGAGAAGGTGAGAGGGTTTGTGGGCAGCGGCCGCCACGCGTGGGGGCTGCGTGTGGGGCGCTGCGTGTGCGCAGGCTGCGGGGTTGTCACGCGTGGAAGCCGCGCGGGGCGGGGGGGCCGTGCCGCGGCAGGGGTGGCCCCTGTGTGCACGGGACTCGCCCGCAGCCCGATCGGCGCCGGTCGTGGCCCCTTCTGGGCGCTGTTTGTGCCGTGTGTGGGGTGTCCGGCCGAGCCCCAGCACTGTCACGCGTGGGAAGCGGGTTAGGGGCAGCTAGCGTGCCTGCGGGCCGGGAGATGCCCCGGGGGACGCGGCTCTGCCGGCACGGGGCTGTCTGTGGGCTCTGAGGGGCTTCTGTCACCACAGCTTCGGCCGCCCCTGCGTTCGGGGCAGCTGGGCCTCAGGGATGCTCGTGTGGGCCCGCTTAACCCAAAAACTCGGGTCAGCAGCGCACCCTCGGCGCAAGGAACTGGATCTTGCTGCGTGTCCCCCAAGTCTGTAGAATATGGTCTTGTGGGAGGAATTAGCCTCAACCTAATTAGGGCCGGTTGCTTTCCTCCGCGTATCTGGTTAAATCCAGACGTCGCAATCAGGGCCGGGTAAAATGTGGGTGAGCCGAAGCTGCTGAAGGGAGAGCCCGGGCTCCGTGGCCGGGCAGTGCCCCCGAGGGGCGGCCCCGCTCCCGGGGCAGGTGTTGGTGCTGCTGCCCGCGGCAGGGAGGGACAGCCTGGCGTGACAGCATGTCCGAACTGCAGCAGGCAATAAGCGTGACTAAACAGCTGAAAAATGCACCGCTATGTGCTGATGAAAACTATAGTGCTTGTTCTCAGCCAGCTGTTGCAGCCTTCTTTTCTTATTTCTTCTTCTGGAAATGTACTATTAGTGTGACAGCCAACGGTGAATAATTTTTCTGTGCCCTGCTGTTGCTTCACAGACATCCAGGTATTATTTTTTTTTTTTCCCCAGTTTGACAGAATACAGCAGTTCAATGATAGTAACAGTTCATATCTAGCTGGCATTGCTCACTCATGTTACTGTTATTGCAAATTTCACCTGACGTGGAACACACATATCAGCAGTCATTTTCCAAAGTTCATATTTCCTCTGCTGTATTTTATGTTGAGCAAGAGGATTATCCGAGTTGTACTACAGGGCTTGTAAGAAGGAGGTCTGGCATTTGGAGGACCAAAATCTCGAATTCCATTGAACATCCAGTAAATTCTTCTAATCCTCTTGGGAGGTTGTTCCTTGCTTTAGAATTTTTTAAGGTGGGATGTTCGGAGAGTTATTAAAATAGGAAGTGACTTGACATTCAAACATTAGTAAGTCAAAGTGTCATTTATTATGAAGGCTATTCTTAGACAGTATTTATTAACATCAAGAAAATTTATAAAAAGACAACCTGCATTTTCCCATTTTTAAACAATTCCATAGAAAAACAAAGTATTTGGGAGGTTTGATGTATTCTTTGAATGTGTGTTTATGGAGTATGGAGAGAAGTAATAGGTAAGTAGTGAGAAAGTAATAGTTCTGACAACTTAATCTGTTATGTTGAAAGGATTTGTGCAGGATTTGTGCACAGGTTAGCAACAGTTAATTGTTCAGTGCTGTATATGTAGAAGGCATTGGTGCAGCTGTAACTGAAGCTGCATCCACCTATTTTTTGTTTACAGGAACTGAGTAAATATAGTAAAAGTGCCTGCTGCACATTTCCTGCACATCTAAAAGTGACAGTGCAGTAAAGGCTTTATCATACTTCAGCACTTTGGTAAGTGTTGAAGAAAATCTTTAAATTGGCCCATGTTGTAGAAAATAATGTTTGATATCTACTTGACATTTTTCTGTCTTTTCCTGGTTTCTGTCATTCATCACTCTTTCCTCGCCCTTGGATGTTCTCACTGAGACTGATGACTGAAGGAGGGTAACGTGGCCAAATCTATTCCAGGAGATGGAGAATCTGTGCATTTCAAACAATCTTCTGTTTGTTTTTCAGTCTCGTTCCTCTGCTGTTTTTCAGGTACAAAAGCTGCTCTGTATGTGTCCAGTGGATTTCCACGGGATTTTCCAGTTGGATGAACGTCGTAGGGATGCTGTTATTGCTTTAGGAATCTTCCTAATTGAATCTGACCTTCAGGTATTTTTCTCACTTAGGCTACCTGTTTACCTTCAAAGATCTTGGATTAATTCTAGTTTAGTTGTTCAACGAACGTAAAGTTGGTATTTGCTCTTCATAAAAGTAGATTAAAAAGATCAGAGGTAAGGGATGGATGCAGTCAGGAGAGCAAGGAAATGGTGGTAAGTGTGATAGGCAGTAGCCATGGCTCTGCCACAGCCAAACTGCTGCCGTGTTTTCTGGTCACCATGGCTTAAGCAGGGAAAGGAAAGAGTATTCAGGAGGATTCACTCACACCAGATGTGTCACTGCATGTTCTTTCCCACATGCTCCTGCGTGACAGGGGTGCTCCAGTGCATTCCTGAAGGCCAGGTTTGCAATAGGCCTTTTCATCAGGATAAACAGACAGAGCACACAGGCTGCATTGTACACAAGCATCCCTTCTGTGTCTGCCAGCAGGGCCAGCACAAGCTGGTTCTCTTCCCTTTGACTGCTGGGCCTGGTATTGTTCTGTGTAGAGGAAAGGAAGCGTGGACAGAGTCCCAGGTGCAATCACTTTAAATCCTTTCACCTTGCTAAGGTTTGCATCAGGCCTGAATTGCCTCTTGTTTAGTAACCATGTGCTATGGTACAGCTTGCGTGGATATTATTGATTTTTTTCTTTTTTCTTTTTGTGTTTATTTGAGGGGTTTTTTAATAAGGCAGCTGTGCTGTGCTTTGATTTGCAGGTGAGGGAGCTGAAGTGTTATATAGATGTGTTAAGTGACTTGTGTAAGGCCATGGGATGCATCACTTGTACTGAATTGGCACTGGCACTCTGAATTCGTAGCTGTCTTAAAATTATTTTGGGAGCTTGTTGTCAATTAATAAAATGTTTAGGGTTAGGTGCTATTTTGGAACTCTCTTGTCCAGCTTTTACAGAGAATGAACTCCTGCCTGGAGTGAAAGGCTTGGATTTAAGGCACCGAATTGGGTTACTTTCATTTGCTTGTTTTGAAATCAGTTTTGCAATAGTCAAGAAGCCTGTGGAGTAATCATTAGAAGCGTGTTCTGTGTGTGCTAGTGTAATTTTACCATCTCTCTAAAATGTCTTGGATGACACGGTTTTCTTCTCCATTTTAAATATTCTATTTTCTTCTTTAGCACAAGGATAATGTGGTTCCTTACCTTCTGCGGCTCCTGAAGGGCCTTCCCAAAGTCCAGTGGATTGAAGAAAGCAATGGACGGAAAGG